>NW_028242097.1:0-78428 GCF_964263255.1 Lissotriton vulgaris | reverse complement strand
CAAAAGTCAACCGGTGCAGATGTTGAGGAAAGCAACAATTCAATTTGTAACAACATTTGTGCCTTGAAAGGGCCCGCCTGTCATGATCAGTTAGAAACAGCAGTTCATCATGCAAAGCAATATTACAATAAAAGGTTTAAATTTGTATAAATACCAAAATACAAATCAATTAAAAAGATAACAATGAAGGTACCACTCTGGTTTAAAAAGTGTTGTGAAAGTGGGGTGCCGGCTAGCATTTATCATGTTTATCGCCATAAAGGCTCTTGTGTAGTATGGCTGTATAGTCGGACTCAGCTGCTAAAGCAGTGAAAGGCTAGTGCATCACCTCGACTAGTGAGAGTGTTTCAATTAGGACTAGTGCTTAATATCCGGGGCCAGTTATGTGCTTGGGACCATCGTACTACATGCTGTGATTCTTCTCTCATGGTCCTTTTTCCTCGTAACCCACATGGGCCCCAAGAACTTAGCTACTGTGCAGGCAAAAAGAGGTCCGGTGTCTGATTTGAGGATACGTAGTTCCATGTGCCCAATTGCTAACAAATGAGTTTTATCCACTTGGATCTTGGGCGCAGTTAGGCTGGGCTGGCGAACAGCACGTGGGCAACAGACTCCACGGGTGCCTTGCACCCTGGGCTGATGCTGGGGTTTGGTTCCTTGGAATGCCACTTAGCTAATACTTTGTTGACAGGTAGGGTTCCTAGCCTAAATTGTATATAGTGCTTTCTATGCAATGCAACCTGGATTAGGTCAAGATAAGGTTTAACAAGTCTGACCTGTTTGTGCATTTGAAACTCCATGGTGAGTCAATCAATCAGTCAACCCATTTGTAGAGCATGCTACTCACCGATGAGGGTCTCAAGGCGCTAAGAGCGGGGGGGTTAGAGGGAAGGCAGCTACTGGTCAAACAGCCATGTCTTGAGGTGTCTCCTGAAGGTCAGCAGGTCCTGGGTCTTGGGTAGATGGGCGGGGAGGGTATTCTATGTCTTTGAGGTGGGGTAGGAGAAGGATCTGCCGCCGGTGGTCGTTCGACAGATGCGTGGGACAGTGGCGAGGGTGAAGTCGGCAGATCGCAGTTGGCGGTTCGGGTGTAGGAGGACAGTTGTTTAAGGTATGCTGGTACGGCATTGTGGAGAGCTTTGTGAGCGTGGGTGAGGAGCCTGAAGGTGATCCTCTTGTTGACCGGTAGCCAATGCAGGTCTCGTAGGTTGGTGGTGATGTGGCTGTGGTGAGGGAGTCCGAGGACGAGGCTTGCGGAGGCGTTCTGTATGCGCTGGTCTCTCTTTTGGAGTGTAGCCGTGGTTCCTGCATAGAGTGCGTTGCCGTAGTCTAGCCTGCTGCTGACGAGCGCCTGGGTGACCCTTCTCCTGGTTTTAGTGGGGATCCATCTGTAGATTTTCCGGAGCATTCGGAGGGTGTTGAAGCAGGAGGAGGAGACAGCGTTGACTTGCTGTGTCATGGCGAGCGTTGAGTCCAGGATGAACCCCAGATTGCGTATGTGGTTTGTGGGTGTCGTGGTAGCTCCCAGGGCAGTAGACCACCAGGAGTCGTCCGATGCGGAGGCGGTGGATCCGAGAATGAGGACCTCTGTCTTGTCCGAGTTCAGTTTCAGGCAGTTGGTCTTCATCCATTCTGCGACAGCCTTCATTCCCACGTGGAGGTTGGATTTGGCGATGGCCGGGTCTTTGGTGAGGGAGAGGATCAGCTGTGTGTCATCAGCGTACAAGACGATGTTGAGGTGGTGTTGTCAGAAGATGTTGGTGAGCATAGCCATGTAGATAATAAAGAGGGTTGGGTTGAGGGATGATCCTTGGGGTATGCCGCAGGTGATCGTGGTGGCTTTGGAACGGTACTCGTAGACGGACTCTCTGGGTTCTGCCGGTGAGGAAGGAGGTTATCCAGTCCATGGTTTTGCCTTGGATCCCTGCGTCGTGGAGGTATGTGTGAAGGGTACGGTGACAGATGGTGTTGAAAGTGTCCGAGAGGTCTAGGAGGATGAGGGCAGCGGTCTCGCCCTTGTCTATTATGGCCCTTGTTAGAACTGGGGTCACCAATTCCTCCACAGTAGCTTGGCGTGAGGCAGGAAGGCACCCGAAGCCAATGTGTAAAGCAGAAGTGCAGCACAAACTCACGCTGAGACAGGAAGGCACATGCAATAAAAGGACACCACACCGGGTTACTGTTCAATTCAGGTCTCTTTATCTAGACTTTTTAGTGCAGGTAAGTAACCTTTGTTATATACTAGGCATCAATTCAGGGACTTAACATTTCTCGTACATCAGGCAAAAGGGGATTAGCATCTCTCCGACCTTAATTCAATGAACGCAACACTCTGCTCAGGGGCAGTCTAGGCAGTAACATCTCCTGTAACCATGGACATCAAATGGGGTTTTGTCATGAAATTTCAACACTCCGTGGGCAACAATTCATAAGAAGAAAAAATATATGTTGACGCGGCGTTTCGGTGAAAGAAATTGTCACCTTCTTCAGGACACTTTTTTCATTAAAAACAGTCTATATTGGCTACTAGCTACCAGCTTTATTCAATTGGCTGTGTAGACAGGGTTCCCTGGGTTCCCCCTCACTGAGCAAGATCAGCATGCTGGCAGAGTCCCTCATCTAACTTGGGTACAGCAGGGCCTAAGCTCAGTCAGTCCCAGTAGTGTAGGTTCCTCCCTGAGGCCCAACCTCCTATAGTCTGACAGAGGTTCCCCCAGGTCCAGTGGTGCCCCAACTGACAGTCGGGGTTTCCTCCTTTACTCTTATACCCCTAGGTCAGTTGACCCTCCTGTAAAGACGTCAAAGCATATCCCCCCCCCCCCATGGCTGGAAGGTTCCAGGAGCTTCCACATATTGGGCTATGGAACAAAAAGGCGGGATGGTGGAGATACTGTATCAGGATGTCCCTGCCTGCTCCTAACTACTAGTGCGTGCATTCCATGGCCACTCCGCAGTAGCAGGGGCTTGTGGCAGCCATGTTGTTGGGAGAGAGCACCTGCACCTCAGCACTGTTTGGCAGTGGTAAGGCGCCCAGAGACCTAGGTCCAACAAAAGACGGTGGCAAAAATAAGGAGAAAAGGACAGAAAAAAATGGGGTAAGACCACCCTAGGGCTGACAGGTCTAACAGCCCTGATGTCGTCAGTGGTGGCGATGAGTGCGGTCTCGGTGCTGTAGTAGCTGGGGAAGCCATATTGGGAGGAGTCCAGTATGTCGTTCTCCTCCGGGAAGAGGGTCAGTTGTCTGTCGGCATTCTTCTCAATGACTTTTGCCAGGAACGGGAGCAGGAAGTTGGGTCGGAAGTTCTTGAGGTCCTTTGGGGTGTCTTGGTTTTCTTGAGGAAGGCGTTGATTTTGGTTGTTTCCAGCTCTCTGGGAAGGTGGAGGTCTCAAAGGAGCTGTTGATGATCTTTAGAAGTTGGGGTGCGATGATGGTACTTGCCTTGTTGAAGATGTGGTGGGGGCAGGGGTCGGAAGGTGAGCCAGAGTGGATGGTGTTCATGGTTTTGTCGGTTTCTTCGTCGTTGACGTTGTTTCAAGAGAGAAGAAGGTTGGTGCGTTCGGTGGGTGGAGATTCTGAGGTGTTGGCATCTGCTGTTTGCGTCTAGGTATCAAAGCTGTTGTAGATGTCTGCAATCTTGCGGTGGAAGAAGGTAGCCAGGGAGTTGCAGCGTTCTTGTGACAGTGGAATGTCATTGGAGCTGGAGCTGGGGGTGGCGAGTTTTTTCACGCTGTTGAAGAGCTCTTTACTGTTGTGTGCGTTGTTGTCTATGCTATCCTTGAAGGAGGTTCTTTTGGCGGATCTGATGAGCTGGTGGTGTCTGTGCCTGGCGTTCTTGAGGGCTGCATGGTTGTCTGGTGTCTGGTCCCTGCGCCATTACTTCTCGAGTTATCTGCAGGTATGCTTGGAGTTCTGGAGGTCGTCCTTGAACCAGATGGCTCTGGTGTTGGTGTGTCTGTCGGAGGGTTTCCTGCTTTGGGCGAGGGTGTTGGCGCAGTTGTCTATTCATATTCTGAAGTTGTGGGCTGCTGCGTTGGTCTCAAAGGGCTCATGATGAGGGTCTTGGGTGAGTGTGGTGATGAGCTGGTCTTCTGTGACTTTTTTTCAGCTGCTGTGTTGGATGCCTTGTGGTTTGTTGTGTGTGGTGTGTTTCTCGAAGGTGAAGTGGATGCAGTGGTGGTCGGTCCAGTGGAGTTCGGTGGTGTGGCTGAAGGTGACGTGGTCACTGGCGGAGAAGATGGGGTCGAACGTGTGTCCAGCGTAGTGTGTGGGTGTTGTGACGAGTTGTTTGAGTCCAAGGTTGGCGAGGTTGTCGATCAGTGTTATGGAGTTGTTGTCGTTGGCATTCTCTAGGTGGAAGTTCAGGTCTCCGAAAAGGATGGAGCGGGAAGAACTACTTACCCAAAACAAGGGAGACCTTGAACAGGGGGAGCTGGCAGGTTTCCAGGTGAAGCAGACCATCACAGAGCTACTGGGGAGAGTGACGTCCTGGGACCAAGGTCCCCTGGTCAGGCCTGGTAAAGTCTTGTTAGTCGACCCATTCCCAGTAGTATCGCTGTACTGTATCTTTTTGGAGCAGAGGTGGGACTGGATGTTAAGATCAAAATCCTGTGCACACGTTGCAGAGTAAATAGGTTCTGATATCAGAACTCAAACATTTATGACAATGTTCATGTGAACAAAAAACAGAAACGTCAAAGTCCAAATTTGCGTGAAGGTAAGATTTAAAATTCAATCTTGATTAGTACATTAGGCAAGAACCAGCCGACACTTGTTTCGTCACAGGTATCCAAGTGGGCTACTCTGTCAGGGCTCCCGCATAGGGCCGGAGTTCTGGGGTCCTCTGAATTCTGGGACAAAACAACAAGGGACAGAGCTTGATAATGTTGCTTATGGGGCGAAGTCCCATATCTAGCAAGAGAGGGGAGAGTAGGGTGCTTCGGGACAAGACCCTTGTGCTTTGAGCAAGGGATTGTAATTTGACTGGTTCTACCACCAGATCTCCATGAAAGCCCTTGATCTTATCTTCAGTCTGCGGCAATTGTTAGATGGATAAACTTCCTTGGGAATACTCAAGGGTTGGGTTCCGTTGGGGAGGCTGCCCCAAAGTTGCTTCATACTTAGGCAGAGTGGATTGTGGTCGCCATCGATAGTGATCATGTCAAACCAAGCACCTCAGTTTCCAAGTTGCACAGGAGTAGAACACAGCAATTACCCCACTCCCTTTAGAACAGTTCCACAAATACTTTCTTTTTAATTACTTGTGAATATGCTCCAACGGGAGTAAAGGGTTGGGGATAGAGAAGAGACTGCCAAGGAATCGCGGTCTTCATCTCAAGGGTTATAGCTCCGCTTTTCATTTTATCCCTTGATTAACCTGAAAACTGTAATCACATTAATACTAATTAATTCTGTAATCTTCCTGAAACATTCATATTCAGATTTACTTAACGCCACATATCCTACCCACTATTTTCTTGACCTTTTCTCCTCTTCTATTAAGTTTTCTTGCAAAGAATAACTCATCACATGCTATCCTTTTCATAAACTCTAAATGTTCTTTTTCTTCCAGAGGAAGTACTTGCGGTGCCAGGAAACAGACAACTCGAACAGCAGCAAGCAGAAACATCTGCAAGTATGTGTGAGTCTTTCTCTTCTTTGAGCAATTAATAACACTTAGAAAATTGCACTCTGAGAGAATATCTGTGAATATCTAACTGTTCTCAAATTAGTCGAGCCTTATCTCTTAAGCGCGGCAGCAACTTTGAGAGAAAAGGATCCTAGCTCTTTTGACCTTATTCCAGTCAACAAACGCAGAGCGCTCGTTTAACAAGCTTTCTTCATTTCAACAATAACTCTAATTAGCTCAGAAACAATGTTGCGAAGCAGTAGGCAACATTCATCCGACCAATTAGTATAACGTAAGCGCAAACACAGGAAACGGACACTATGAAGGATACTTGGGCATGAGCAGATAGTTATCAGGAATATTATTATTTACTGAAGCAACAAAAAACAAAGTAGTATGTCGCGCCTACTCTGACTAACTAACCGACGAGAATTTCACAGAAACGTCTACTCACGGACAATCTTCAGGTTAAGTGCGCCGATTAGAACTCGGACACGCTTCACATCCCAAATGGCTTCAAGGAAGAACAACTAGTGCACTAAAGGAAGGAACAAGTTGGCGAACATCTTGATTTTCCTATTTCATCAACTTGATCTCCATTTTCCACTAGGGCAACGGTATCTATATCGTTTTGACATCTTTCCTCCCAGTGTGCCAGCAATAATTAGATTATTGATGGGAACTTTTTTAGAGGCTCTGACAGTACTTCCTTTCAAGGAAGTTTCCATCAGTCATGGTTTATTAGGGAACTTTTTGTGAAAAGCCTCAATTAAATGTGGAGCATGAACATCTGTGTGTTTCTCCCAGGACCTTTCATCTGTGCTGAACCCTTCCAATCATGAAAAAGAGAACACCCCTAACTTTTTTAGTGTTAAGAATTCCTCGAACTTCATATTCACTTCCACCTTCAAAATCCAACGGGTCAGGAGGACTAGATAGACTTAAGTCTGGGGAAACCTTTTTTAACAAAGAGACATGGAAGACTGGGGGGATTTTAAAATGATTAGGAAGAGTCAAGCGAAATGTTACAGGGTTGATCATTCTTTCAATGGAATAGGAACCCACAATACGTGGTTGAAATTTACGGTCTCCCTTTAATTTCAAATTCTTTGTACTTAACCACACCTGATTTCCCACTTGAAGTTTTGGTTCCCTTTGTCTCTTTTTGTCAGCATAATGCTTATTATGCTCTTTAGCAATTTTTCAATTTTGCTCACCCACTTGATGGATCTCAGTTATGTGTTTATCTATGTATTGGACGGCTGGTACCTCTACATCCTTACAATCGATTAGGGAAGTCGGATGTCCGCCTGAATTTAAATAAAATGGTGTAAATCAGTAGACACATTTTTAGCATTATTATGGGCAAATTCAGCGGTCCATAGATAGTCTGGCCAGTCACCTTCTTCCTTTAGCAAGAAGAGTCGGAGGTATTGCCCCCATTCTTAATTAGTGCGTTCTGTTTGCCCATCGCTTTCTGGATGGAAACTAGAGGAGTAACGGGTTTCATTGTGTAACCTCTTTGTATAGGCTCTGCAAAATTTGAAAACAAATTGGGAATCCCTGTCTGTGATTAAAACTTTTGGAAAGCCATGAAGTCGATTGACATGTTTTTTTAAGTGTTGAACTAGTTGTTTTGCTGTGGGAATTCCTTTGAGGGGTATGAAATGTGTCATTTTGCTAAAGATGTCTACAAAGACTAACATTGTACTATAGACTTGACTTAAAGAAAGATCCACTATGAGATCTAGGGAAACCGAGCGCCAAGGAGGTGGAGGTGTAGGAAGAGGTCGCAACAAACCCTTGGGAGACTGCCATTCCGATTTTCCCTGAGCACAGGTCCCACATCCGATCACATATCGCCTTATCTCCTGGTTCATGTGTGGCCATCAGAAGTTTCTTCTAATGAGATCTTCAGTCTTCTAAACTCCTTTATGACCTGCTAAGGGGCTGTGGTGACATTCACATAAGACTTGGTTTTGCAGCTCTTTCATAGGTACATACAAGGCCTTCTCATTATAAGGTAATTAATTTCGTATTTCTCTTATTGGATTTTCATCAGCCCACTGTCTCATTTCTTCTTCACCTAATGAACAACGCACCTCTTCTTCAAAGTTTTCCTTAGAAATTGCACCCACAAAATATTCCTCTTGGATTATTTTCTGATCTTCTATTTCCATCTTTTGATTCTTGGTGCCTATCCGAGAAAGGGCATCAGCCTTGCCAGTTTTGTTTCAATGTCTGAAGGTGATAACAAAATCATAGTCGGCAAAGTACAAGGACCATCTAAGCTGTCTAGGAGTGAGTGTTCATGCCGATTTTAGAAACTGCACATTTCTAAGGTCTGTGAAGACAATCACAGTATGTTACGCTCCCTTCAAATAGTGTCCACACTCCTTGAACGCATCCTTAATGGCTCGCAGTTCCTTGTGTGTAATAGTGTAATTAGCTTCAGCTGGACTCAGTTTTCTGGAGCGGTAGGCCACCGGATGTAACTGCCCAGTTTCCTTCTGTCTTTGGGAAAGGACTCCTCCGATCGCCAACTCTGAAGCATCAGTCTCAAGATGAAAAGGGTTCTATTGGGTCTGCATGTAAAAGGATCGGAGCTGAGGTGAAACTTTCTTTC
Organism: Lissotriton vulgaris; assembly: GCF_964263255.1. Taxonomy (NCBI): domain Eukaryota; kingdom Metazoa; phylum Chordata; class Amphibia; order Caudata; family Salamandridae; genus Lissotriton; species Lissotriton vulgaris. The sequence continues at coordinate 70,175 of NW_028242097.1, read as the reverse complement.
AGGGAGCAAAAAGCTTCTTCTGCTTTTCCTGGCCATTCAAAGATCACTCCTTTCCTTAACAGTCTAGTGAGAGGTAGGATTTCCAGAGAGAATTTGTGGATGAATCTCCTGTAGAAATTTGCGAACCCATTGAAGCTCTGAACTTCTTTCACGGTGGTCGGTGATTTCCATTCGATGACTGCCTGAATCTTGTGTTTATCCATAAATTTTCAAGAAGGTGAGAGAATAAATCCCAGGAATTCGACAGTTGCCATATTGAAGAAGCAATTTTCCAACTTGGCGTATAAGGCATTTTCAATCAACCGCTGGCGTACAGCTCTCACGTGTTTTTGATGTTCTTCTTCAGAATCTGAGTAGATCAAAATATACGATCACGCATTTATCAATGACTTCATTCAGTACGTCATTTATAGTTTCCTGGAATGCTGCTCGTGAATTACAAAGGTCATAAGGCATGACTTGATGCTCGAACAAGCCGCACTTGGTTCGGAAGGCCATTTTCCATTTGTCACCCTTACAAATTCTTATCAGGTGGTATGCCCCTCTCAAGTCCAGTGTGATGTAGATATTGGCTTCCTTAACTTGGTCTATGAGAACAAAGATGAGAGGTAATGGGTATCTATTCTTGATTGTTGCCCTATTAATCACTCTGTAGTCAATGCACATTTGTAATTCGCCCCTCCCCCCCTTCTTGGGCACAAAAAAAGTAGCGAGGAAACCGGAGACTGTGATGGTCTGATTAATCAATTTTCCTGGTATCTTTTTAGATATTCTTTCAAGTGTTCGTTCTCCTTCTCTATCAGTGCATAGATACAACTGCAGGGCATGTTGGCTCCGGGATCTAGTTCAATTTTGCAGTCGTAGGACCCATGCAATAGTAGTTCTTCTGTATCTACTTTGCTAAACACATCTGAAAAATCCTCACATTCCTTTGGGATTTCTTTGGTCTGTATTACACAAACAGAAACTCCATTTTCACAGAGTAGGGTTGCAGCATTTGAATTGGGTTGGCATTCCTCATGACCAAAACAATGTTCCTTGCAGTACTCTGAGTTTAATTTAACAGTTCTTGTGTTCCAATGAATTGCCGGATTATGTTTGGTCAACCAAGGAAGCCCCATGATAAGTTGAAACTGTGGGGCGTCTATCAAATTAAACTGTAACATTCCTGGGTGACTATCTGAAGCTCTTAGCTGCATGGGCTTTGTGTGACTAGTGATAGGTCCAGAAGACAAATTTGTTCCATTGACAGCTCGAACTGCATCACTTTTTTCTTTTTTGATAGCGACTAATCCAATAGACCAAGAAAACTTAAGATCGCAGAAGTTGCCAGTGGCTCCTGAATCAATCATCACTTAGATTCCTTCTAAGGTGGTATTTCGAAATGTCAGGATCAAGGACAGAATTATTTAACCCCCCCTGTGCTCATGACGAGCTCAGCTAGTCATGAGGCACGGTTGCGCTGTGTTCATGACGAGCTGAGCTCATCATGACCCGCGCGACGCTCACACGCGGAGATACTTCCTCTGCTGTGCTGAGCATTTCACGGAAACGGGTGTCGTCATGACGAGTTCAGCTCGTCATGAGCACAGCGCCACCGTGCAGCGTGACGAGCTCAGCTTGTCACAAGCATCATGGCGCTGCGCGAGCCCCCTCCCCCACCGCCGCGGGGGAATTAGCCCAGCGGAGAAGGGGTTAATTATTCAAGGAGAAGAGACTTGTAACGTATTGGCCAACAAATGATCCTTTGGAGTTGATGCCTCAGTCGCACACGCCAATTCAATTACTCTTGCTGGGTGTGCTGCAAGTTTTCCTTCAACTCCGTTTTGGGCTTCTTGGTACAAGTTTTCACGAAATGTCCACTCCCTCCACAATAAAGGCACAATTTGTTTAGTCTTCTTTTGTCCTTTTCTACTATTTTTTTCAATGGCCCACGGATAGCACCAATTTGCATGGGTTCTGGGCCAGTTGAACCTTCTGTAGGTCTACCTGCATCGGACCATACCCTGTCAAAACGGGGTACACTCGGTCGGAATTCTTTCCCTTTTTCACCTTTTCTTTCACTTTGACGATAGTCAATCTCCAGAACTAAGTCCACCAAGGCCGAGATCGTAGTTGGACGATAGGGATCTGCACCAAGGCATCCTTCAGTTTGTCTCTTAAGCCTGGATACGAAACTGCAGCTCTCTTATGTTCAGGCCACTCTGTTTCGACTACTAGTTTATTAAACTGAGTTAAATAAGTAACTAGTTCTAAATTTCCTTGCCTAAGCTCCAATAATTCATTATATCTGTAGCCTATGAAGCTTTTCTAGTGTTGAAGATCCATAGAAACTCTTTCTTGAAATCCTCAAGATCATATAATATTGGGTTGTCTTTTGTTATCACGGGCATGGACCAGGAGGCAGCGTCACCGCTGAGATAAGACACGATGAATGCAACACAGGACTGTGCGTCAGGAAATATGGTTGGGCTGCACATAAAATGGAGCAAACATTGCATCAGAAAAATCTGAGTCTTTTGAGGGTCTCCACAGAAATGCAGAGGAGGTGCTAGTGGGATTACGGGAGAGAGAGAGTGTATTACTTGAGTGCCCGGAAAGTTCATTGGCCTTCTAGGGGACCCTACATCTGGTAAAGTTTGTGTTTTAAAACCCTCTTCAGACCGCATACCACTCATACGATTAGCAAACTCAGAAGTTTCTCTCCTAGAAGCGATTATTTCTAATCTCAGGGTTTTATTTTCCTCTCTCACAGACTCCAAGTCCTTTTGAATACTTGCCAGGATTTCTCCCAATTTTTTAAGTCAAACTCTTCCGCGATTCTACTTGGGTGCAATTGTGACTTGGGCACTTCACTTTGTCAAAACCAAGCACCTCAATTTCCAAGTCGCACAGGAGTAGAATGCAGCAATTCCCCCCCACTCCCTTTAGAACAGTTCCACAAATACTTTCTTTTTAATTACTCGCGAATATGCTCCAACGGGGGAAAGGGGTTGGGGATAGCGAAGAGACTGACAAGGAATCGTGGTCTTCATCTCAAGGGTTGTAGCTCCGCTTTTAGTTTTATCCCTTGATTAACCTGAAAACTGTAATCACATTAATACTAATTAATTATTTAATCTTCCTGAAACATTTGTATTTATATTTACTTAATCTCAACATATGCTACCCACTGTTTTCTTGACCATTGCTCCTCTTGTATTAAGTTTTCTTGCAAAGAATAACTCATCACATGCTATACTTTTCTTATACTCTAAATGTTCTTTTTCTTCCAGAGGAAGTACTTGCGGTTTCAGGAAACAGACAACTCGAACAGCAGCAGGCAGAAACGTCTGCAAGTATGTGTGAGTCTTTCTCTTCTTTGAGCAATTAATAACACTTAGAAAATTGCACTCTGAGAGAATATCCGTGAATATCTAACTGTTCTCAAATTAGTCGAGCCTTATCTCTAAAGTGCGAAGCAACTTTGAGAGAATAGTTTCCTAGCTCTTTTGACCTAATTCCAGTCAACAAACAGAGCACTCATTTAACAAGCTTTCTTCATTTCAACAAGTAACTCTAATTAGCTCAGAAATAATGTTGAAAAGAAGTAGACAACATTCATCTGACCAATTTGTATAATGTAAGCGCAAACCCAGGAAACGAACACTATCAAGGATACTTGGGCATGAGCAGATAGGTATCAGGAATATTATTATTTACCGAAGCAACAATATACAACCAATTACATCGCGCCTTCCCTGACTAACTAACCGATGAGAATTTCACAGAAACATCTACTCGCGGACAACATTCAGGTGAAGTGCGCCGATTAGAACTCAAATGCTCTTCACATTCCAAATGGCTTCAAGGAATAACAACTAGTGTGCTAAAGGAAGGACCTATGTTGGCGGATATCTTGGTTTTCCAATGTCGCCAATTTGATCTCAATTTTTCCACTAGGGCAAAGGTATCTATATTGTTTTGACACCTTTCCTCCCAGTGTGTAAGCCACAATTAGATTACTGATGAGAACTTTCTTAGAGGCTCTGACAGATCCCCACAGTCATGTCGACCACAGTTCTACATAACCTCAGATCTAGGAGAATGTAGTTGAAGCGATAAGGGCTACTTATCCTAATGAAAGAGTTAGCGCCTAGGCTGTCAGATTGCATTCTTCTGTTTGCAGCTCTTAGCCCATGTTCAAGGTTGGGGGAGTTTATCTGGAGCGCCAGCTGCGTCCATTTCTTTATTGGTGGGAGATCTAGGGGAGTAACAGCCCACTTCAGGTCATCTTCACATGTCCCCATATTGTCCTCTTTATCAAGGGGTTCGAATGTGGTGTTGAATTCACCTGATAATAATAACAACCCTGGGTGAAGCACTACGGTACCCTTGCATAGTTTGCAAAGTTTGCGCTACTTCGCATTACGTGAATTGCAAGTAGCACAGTGCAAACACGCGTAACGTAGCCCAGCGGTCATTTTTTGCTTGCTCGCGGTCCTCAATGTCAAGTTGGTGGCCGCGAGTAAGCAAAAAGACATCCCGGCGAGACTTTTTCCTTGTTCGCGATCAGCAACATCAACTTGCCGATCGCGAGCGTGGAAAATAAACCTTCTGGTGAGATTCTCAATGTGGGGAGAGGTCAGGTTTCTCATTGTGAGTGGTCACGTATGCTCGCGACCGCTCGCGATGAGAAACTACCAGTCCGCGTTGAGAAAGTTGCCGCTCGAGTAAAAATCTACTCGAGCGGCAGAAAACGACAACTCGTACTGTGAAAGATGCCGTTTTCAATTATTGCACAGTGCGGACAAGCATATGGCACTGTGCAATCATCGCGATCAGCGCACTACGCAGTTCGCGTAGTGCTACGATTAGCTCGCATAGTGCGAAGTGCACTTCGTGTAGCTACGCGTAGCGCTACTTTGTGAACTACGCCCAGGGTTAATTAATAATCTTGACGGTGGGGGGGTTTTGTCCAGTAGCTCCTCTAATTGTGTGAATGCTGTGGAAGGTCTACCCCCTTTGGTCTCCCTCACATATATATTGAATAACTCAATGGTTTCCCCAGCGTGTCCTCAATGCGGATCCCAGGATGTCAGGGCTACCAGTGACTAGAGGGATGATTTGGCCTCCCAATGCGATCTTAACCCATATTATCAGTCCCCCTACTGGGCGTCCTATCCCACTGGTGGCTGCTGGGGAGCAGTAGCAGGCATACCATGGTTTGTAAAGAGGAGCGAAGAGGGTCCTGGAAAATGCATATGTTGAACCCTTCCATAAGGATATTCCAATGAGGAAGAGGCATTTTGCTGCTGAGCACTGCGACATTCCATGATACTATTTTGATCTGGCAATTAGGTTCTGGGCTGGGATGAGGTACATCGCCCGAAATGGCTAGGGGGCCACCAGTGTGTGCCTGGGTCTGTGATTTAAGCCAGTGCCTGCTCCCCTATTGTTATTCGCTGCTCAAAAACCTTGTGCGTCTTGCCCCCTGCCTGTCACCCTCTCATAGTTTGGTAACTGGGTGACCCCTGGGCCCGCACTCACAATGGGTTTTACGAAGCAGGTGGGGGTGTCCCTAGCCTGTTGAACCCTGCTAGTCGCCCTCTCATGAATTGGTAGCGGGGTGTCCCCTGAAACCGCACTCACAATGGATTTTATGGCGTGGGTAGGGGTATCCCTAGCCTGTTGATGGACCTTCCCCAAGAGTCAGTCAATGCCCCTCAGGTTTGAGCTGCAAGAGAACCTATCAGTTGTGGAAGGAAAGTTTGTTCTTGGTTGACCTGAGGGGGTGTGGCATTTGAGTTGAATGAACGATGAGTCTGGGTGGCAGATTCAGAACCCTAAGGCTAAAAGGTTTTCTGCTAGTTCTTCCCCTGTGAGGGTTAGTTGGGTGCAATCTGTAGTCTGACTAGGGACTGGGCAACTTCTTGCCCTTACAATGACATCTCGGATCCCAGAACGCCAGCCCCTGACCTGGCAAATCCAGTGGATCGTTTTATTTGTCAGTGAGTTTTCTCTCTCAAACCTTTCCCTCCCTCCAAGTTTGGGAACATTTAATATGTACATTTTCCAGGCAGGCAGCATTGTGGGGGGGTCTAGTGATGGTGTCTGCATCCTGCCTTGGCTCATGCCCCCCCTCATCCGATGTGCGGTGCTACTTGTTTCCACAAAGTAGTTCCCTGCCATGAAGTTTGTTGGAGGATTTGTCGGGGTCCTTATTTCCAGCCAACACTTAGGTTTTAGAGTTAGTAGTGGGCTGGGATTGAGAGCGCCTATATGAAGGGGGGACCCTTTTTGGCATACAGGTCAAATGTGGAAACGGGGGAGCATGGCAGGGATGGCTAGCTAATCTTGGATCAGGCTCAGCGAAGGGAAGAGATCATGGGCCACTGTCCAATAATTGTTTCACCGTCCCTGTGAGGTCTTTGAGGTCATAACCCCCATTTCATTCCATAGGTCACTAATGAGCTGGGAGGTGTACTGGTCCAAGCGGGGGAGGTTTGGTGCTGGTTTGTGTAGCGCCCCTTGTGGCTGGTGAATGGTATCATCCTTTGGGTCATCTTTTAGGTCTGATAGGGGAGTAAACCTGTTGCTGCATTGAAGCCCTGGGGCGGGCTGCCTCGGGGAGTGGATGTCAGTGAGGGGAGCGTGGACTCTCACAGTGTGTGTTGCGACTTCCTTTTCAGTGGGGGTATACTCTTGTTCTTGGGTCTTTTCCCCTCACTTATTGTAGTTCGGTCCAACAGTGAGCTGTGGGGGGATGTGGGTGCACTGCTTTGGCTAGGTGGCTACCTGTACTACCAATGCTTGCAAATGGGGCAGTCATAGAAGGATGTAAGCCAAAGGAATCACAGGATGTCCGGCAGTTCTTACACAGCAAGTTGCATAAAGGCACAGAGTAAAGGTGTGGCTTCAGAATGACTGGTCTAGACCAAAGCCCAGATAGGACAAAGGAAGAGTGACAGCACCTCGTGCAGCAGCGCTCAGCCAGGGGGCCTCCAATGGACAAGAAGCGAGAGGCAATAACTCCGAAGGTCACAAGATGCACCCTGGAACTCGTGGTCCCACCATAACTCTGCAAGTCACGAGATGCACCCTGGGACTCGTGGTCCCACCATTACTCTGCAAGTCATGAGATGCACCCGGGGACTTGTGGCCCCACCATAACTCTGCAGGTCACGATATGCACCCTGGGACTTGTGATCCCAAGATAACTCCGAAGGTCACAAGATGCACCCTGGAACTCGTGGTCCCACCATAACTCTGCAAGTCACGAGATGCACCCTGGGACTCATGGTCCCACCATAACTCTGCAAGTCACGAGATGCACCCTGGGACTCGTGGTCCCACCATAACTCTGCAAGTCACGAGATGCACCCTGAGTCTCGTGGTCCCACCACGAGTCGATGAAACTTGGGAAGGTACACAACCTCTTCTTCCTCCCGATCGTGTACCAGTGTCTTACGAAGGCAGAAAGATTGATCTTCTAGGTTTTTTTGAAGATGAGTTGTGTTTCAAAGGAAGGAGGATAAGGGGGAAAATTTATGTAGCTGTCAAGGGTCTTGATATCTTGGGGTGGTTCCACCAAGGTTTATTCAAAATGATCTTGAGGCCTGGTGCTAAAGAACACATTCTTGTTGTTGATTGTCCTGATGAAGTTTTATCTCTACAAAAAGTTTTCCCATCAGTTTTTAGTGGGGAACTTGGAAAAATAAAGGGATTCAAGCACAAAATTATTGTCAAAGAGGGTTCACTGCCAAATAAACATAAACTAAGGGGTGTACCCTATAGTGTAACAGAAGATTTAGATAAAGAATTACAAATGCTCTGTGAGAAAGGTGTCATTGAGCCTACGGAGTCATCTCTTTGGCTTAGTCCTTTGGTCGTAGCCAGAAAAAGGGACGGAAAACTTCGTGTGTGTGTAGATTTAAGGTCACTGAATAAGGAGATTTGGGTCGACTCACATCCCTTGCCTAAGATCCAAGATCTTTTTGCTTCTACGAAGGGTGCTAAAATTTTTACTAAGCTTGATCTGGCTAGTGCTTATCACCAGATTGAGCTGCACCCAGAGTCACGTCATCTTACAGCCTTTGTCTCTCCCCTGGGAACGTTTCAGTATCGACATATGCCGTTTGGATTAGCATCCGCTGCGTCAGTATTTCAGCGTGTAATGTCTAACATTCTCTGTGGTGTAGATAGAGTAATAGTTTTTGAGGATGACGTTCATATATTTGCAAAGGATTCTTCTTCACATGATATGATCTTACATAAAGTTTTGGGTCTCTTTCAAAAACATGAGGTTGTTCTTAAGTTAGAGAAGTGTAAATTTCCCTGTACAGAAGTAGAATATTTAGGACATATTCTCACCCAAGATGGTATAAAGCTTAGGCCAGGACTCTTGGAGGCTATTTCTAATGCTGCTACTCCCTCAGACAAAACAGGTGTGAAGTTTCTCTTGGGTCTCTGTGAATACTATTCGAGATTCATACCACATTATGCTACCATTGTTCGCCCTATCAGCAATTTGTTAAAGAAAGGAACTAAATTTGTATGGTGTGATGAATGTGTTTCTGCTTTTAAGAAGGTCAAAGACAGTCTGAGTGCAAGTTCCATCCTGAAGCCTTTTGATCCTAGTTTCCCATGCTGTTTGACGGTTGATGCCAGTCAGGTGGGTTTAGGTGCCACCTTGACCCAAGAAGAGAGTGGTGTTGAAAGAACTATTGGATTTGCCTCTAGAGTTTTGCGTGCCCCTGAATTGCAATATTCAGTCATAGAAAAGGAACTTTTAGCATGTGCATGGGCCATCGATAAGTTTCGTTCTTATGTGTGGGGTAAGCGATTTTTGTTACAGACGGATCACAAACCTCTTATAAACATCTTGAGTGGGACCATAACCAAGTGTTCTACCCCCAGGATTATGCGCATGGTGAGCAGGTTGTTACAATATCATTTTGATGTTAAGCATATCCCCGGTGGGAAGAATGGAAGGGCTGATTTCTTTTCACGGTTTCCTGGTCCAAACTCACTTGATGACGATATTTCATTTGCTGATCTTATCGATGAGGATTGCGAGGACTGTCTTGTTGCCAGTGTTGACATCCCTGAACTTAAAGTTTGTCCTGAGGAGGAGTGGATGCAAGCTTTTGCTAATGATTCTGTTCTTCAGGAAGTTAGCAATTTTATTAGGTCCGGGTGGCCAAGAGAGAAAGTTCTTTCACTTTCTCTTCAACCCTTTTCTAAGGTCGAAGACGAGTTGTCTGTGGAAGATGATATTCTTTTACGCAATGACAAAATAATTCCACCGCAAGTGTTTAGGAATGGTATTATAGTCAGGGCTCATGAGGGACATTTAGGGTGTTCAGTTACTAAACGTCGCATTCGTGATACCTTTTGGTGGCCGGGTATGGATGCTGAGGTCGATGAGTTTGTTTTAGATTGTACTATCTGCAAATCTTCAGACAAATCTCTCAAAACTTGTGTTCCTCCACTAATTCCGGTGGAATGTCCAGATCATCCTTGGAAAAAGGTAGGAGTTGATGTGATGGGACCCTATATGACTCTCATTGGTGGTGCTAGGTTTATTTTAGTGATGATTGATTATGCGTCAAAATGGCCAGAATTCAAGTTAGTCAAGGATGTTGACTCGAAAGCAGTTATTGGTTTTTTGAGTGATGTGTGGAGCAGAGAAGGTTTTCCGGAAATTCTTGTTTCTGATAATGGGAAACAGTTTGTCTCTAAGGAATTAGAAGATTTTTTGTCTATTTCTGGGGTCAAGCATAGTAAGAGTTCCTTATATTATCCTCAAGGAAATGGTCTTGTAGAGAGGATGAATAGGGTGGTTAGTGATTGCGTGAGATTGGCAAAGGATAGGAACTGTGATGTTGTCAAATCTCTTAGGAGTATGTTTTGGTTTTACAGGACCACTCCTCATTCCTCCACAAAAGTCTCCCCTTTTGAATTAATGAGGGGAAGGAAACCAAACACTTCTTTTCGTCCAGGTTGGATGTCAAAGTGGGTTAAAAATGAATCTGATGTGGAAAAGTTGATGTCTTTTGCTAAAGAAAGTGCAACCATTACTCAAGAGAAACAGAAATCAACCTTTGACATTAAGAAAGGGGCTACATTGTGCACCTTGAATGTTGGAGATTGTGTCAGAATTAGGAAATCCACTCATGTTAATAAAGGGGCGAGTAAATTTGGTCCTCCTGTCAAGGTTCTCAAGATTAGTGGGAATGCTGTTAAGGTTGAAGGAGGGTTTTGGTGGAACTTGAGTAAAGTTGCTAAAGTTAATTGTTCCAGCCAGAAGCAATCTAATAAGAGTAATTATCAGTCTTCTTCTAATATTGTTCTTAGGAAGAGTTCTCGTCCTATCATTAGACCTATTAGATATAGAGAATAAATATTGATGTTGTGGATGTTTGGGTTGGGTTCACTCATTTGTTTGTGTTATGAACTCAGTAGTTTTTTTCTTATTGTTTTTTTTATTTTTTTTATTTTTTATTGAGAAGTGAAGGTAATGTAGTAAGCTTCCACTTTAATTCTTGTCATGTTGATTGTAGAATGTTATAGCTGTGCTTAGTTACCTAAGAATGTCCTGTGGGCATTCTTGAGCTAATGTCTGTTAGAGCCAGTTGATTCCTACACTGGATCTCTCTCCATGTAACTGAATAAATATACTCAAGACATCATCATTCGTATCCTCTGAATTACTACACTCTGCAAGTCACGAGATGCACCCTGGGACTCGTGGTCCCACCATGACTCTGCAAGTCACGAGCTGCACCCTGGGACTCGTGGTCCCACCAGGGTATGAGCATCCTTGTCCGCAGTCTAGCGGAGCAACAGTTTTACCCTGGGCAAGGGTCCCACTAGGGTGAGGGGAGATGGGGAAAAATTAGATTAGAGCCCCCCCCAGCAAAGCAAGGCCTCTACAAATCCAGCGGCGAGGCATGTTCTTTTCAGAGGTTGGGTGACAGCAGTTCTCAAGGACACAATTTCAGAGGGTGGACCCAGCCCAGCCTCTTCCGGGCTATGACGGGCGCCTTTGCCCGGGCGCGTCCCGCCCCTCGGGCCTATGGAGTGCTTATATGCGCCTCCAAGCGCGGGAGAGATGATGTGGGCGGTGCGGTGGAGTATGGGGGCTGTGTTCCATGCCCCAGCTCGGTAATCACACATCTCTTACAGCCACTTACTCCCAACCAGAGTCTCCAGAAATATTGAAAAAGTTGCACAATTCCCTCTTAACAATCTTTATACTTCTTATGCAGAGAAATGTTTAATCCATATTCATCAGGGGCACTGTGAACGCAGGAAAACAGCTGGGAAGGTTGCTGGCTTATTAATGACGCCAACAATAATCAGCTCGAGCGACAGATGTTAAATGCAGTGGCTTTAAACCCCCACACTTCCATCTCGGTTGTGGCACTAGACAAGGGTGTCCATTATCTCAGTTATTATTTCTTTCAACTTTAGAACCGCTACTTATTGCCATGCAGCAAAACATGGATATTAAAGGCATCGACACCGCTGCTGGATAACTAAAGCCTCTTACTATTCGGATTATACACTTTTGACTCTTTCCCAGCAAAAATCATCTGCAACCTCTTTGATTTCACAATGAACCATTTTTTCAAATCTTTTCCGGTTACAAAATTAATTTGTCTAAATGTGAAGCATCACTAATGACCCCCACTACCACTAAACCCTCTATTGGAGATGTTACCTTTAAATGGTTACATTTAAAATAAAATATTTAGGGATACTCCCAAACCCTGGCATAAAAAATATGCTGATGGATAAACGCAATCCCATCATTGGCCAGGTTGAAAGATATTTTCACCATTGGACACTCCTCAATGTATTACTTTGGGGTAGAGTACACATGATAAAAATGAACATAATCCCCACATTTAATCATATGTTTGGAATGATACCACTATCCACTCCATGATTCTTTTTCAGAACAATCTCTTCTACTATTTCTGGATTCATTTGAGGAGGTGAAGGGCCCCCCTTGAGTGGCCCAAAGTTACACTCCCCCTCACTAAAAGGTTGTTTACGCCTTCCTCACTTACAATATTACTCGATTGCACAACGATTAGCTCTTTCTACTTATATGCTCTCAGCAAATAGGAACACTCCACTTTAGGTTAACTTCGAACAGTCTTTACTGAAATGTTATACTCTGTTTGCAATTTATTACTCTTAGGGGCAGATGTATCAAACCATTTTTTTATCGCAAACGCTGCGAATCGCTAAAAAGCAGCGTTTGCGACAATAAAATAGGAAAATGGAATGTATTAATTAAAAAGCCTCACAATATTAAGGAATCGCAAATTTTGCGATTCCTTAATATTGCGTAAGCATTTAAGGAATCGCACATTGTGATTCCTTAAATGCTATGTATGAAGCATTTAAGTTTTGCGAATTTAGGCTACGAAATCGCAAATTACCACCAACTTGTAGTTGGTGGTAATTTGCAAATTCTTTTACAATTGTACTTTTTGCCATTTGTAAAGGTGCCATGTGACGCTCAAACATGCCCTTAGGGCATGTATGTGCGCCATATGCGCACACATGTAAATTTCAGGAGTGCAGCAGGGTTAAGACACCCTTGCACCCTTGAAATTGTTCTCAATTTGCGATTAGTGAATCGCAAATTGAGAATAACTTCCAATTCATTCCTATGGGCCTCCTGGCCCATAGAAATGAATGGGAAATTATTCCTTAATTGCGATTAGCAATTTGCTAATCGCAATTAAGGAATATTAAGAAATCGCTAAAAAATTGTGAATTTCTAGATACATACCATTTTGCAATTCTCAAATAGCGATTCTCACAAAATCACTATTTGAGAATCACAAAAGGGTATCTTGATACTTCTGGCCCTAAATGCCCACAATTCCTAAATGCCCACAATTTACGAATTTAAACTAACAAGAAATTTACCATGCAAACAGGAGTATTTTCCTACACTCTACGGTCCTGGAATACACTGAAAGCCTCTGGCCAGTGTTGTCTGACTGCTAGACTGTGTCTTATCTGACATACACTGAGAGCCAATGACCTAATTAAAGGTCTCACTGGTAGTCATGGTGCACACTGGGGGTCACTGGCCATGAATGGTGAACACTGATACATACTCAACAGAAGTGGATTGCACTGAAAGCCACCGGCCAGTGTTGCCTCTAACTGCCTGTCAGTGTCGCATCTTGGCATACACTGTGAGCCAATAACTTAATTAAGGCCCTCACTGGGACTCACAGGCTGGTCCTGGTGCACACTGGGAGTCCCTGGCCATGAATGAAGCTCACTGATATTTACTGACTAGTCATGGATACACTGGTACTGACCTACTAGCGTTGTCACACGCCGTTAGTCAGTGCCCCATCTTGGCATACGCTGAGTCAAAGACCATAGTACTCGTTGAGACTCTGAAGCTGGATATGCCGGGTATACGCAGAGAATCAATGCCTGGGCTTGGCACAGAGAGTCACCTGCCAGACTGCAAACACTCTGAGAGGCAATGGTCAGATTTGACATGCATTGCAAGTTGATCACTAGACCTGTCACACATAATGAATTGGTGTCTAGGTCAGCACACACTGATAGCCAGTAATAACCTTTGGGATTCACCGGCAATTGGTGGCGTTCTTGGTAGAATCTGAAAGTCATTGACCAATGTTGGCACAGATGGGGGGCACTGGTTACCCCAGCACAAACTAAGATTCTATGAACAGTCGTGTCAAATGCTCAATCAGTGCCTTGTCCTGGTACACACTCACAGCCATTGGCACACACACAGAGTCACTTACTGGACCAATCAGACATTCAGAGTCACTGGCTAGTCCTGACACACACTCAACCACACTAACTCGGGATGGCTCACATATCTTCATGGCCCTTCATTATAAATTCCCCTATGAGGTTGAACATCAGGTATTGAAGAGCAATAACCCTAGTAATAAATAATCATGTATTATTTTATTTGCAGTTCGCTCAGAGCTCCGTCGGGTGAGGAGACAAGCTATATTCCTGGGAGTGATGACAGCCGTTAGCACCTTCGTAACCATCGTTCTTTACCGTCTGGGTAAGCAACAGTGACCAGATCTTGACACACCTGACCAGCAGGCACAAGGACTAGATGAAGGGACGTGGAATATGATATACTATTCCCATTCACACACCAGGGATGTGCAATTGTCACAGACTGGTTTGCGAATGGAAATGCAATTTGTGATGCAACATATGTACAAAATGGCTGCATTGCCATATGTACAATCACAGGAGGTAACAAAATGGCCTGTCTGATGAATATTAATTAGGAAGGTCACAATTTGCCACCCCTATCATTAGCTGTGAATAGAGGGGCGAAGGCCTGCTAGGAGCAGCAGACGTCCATTCTTGTATTTGCATTTATTATATCATTAGCTTAGAATACAGGGGCCAAGGCCTGCTAGGAGAGGCAGACCTCCATTCTTCTATTTTCATTTATTCTATCATTAGCTGTGAATACAGGGACGAAGGCCTGCTAGGAGCAGCAGACCTCCATTCTTGTATTTACATTTATTCTATCATTAGCTTAGAATACAGGGGCGAAGGCATTCTAGGAGCGGCAGACCTCCAGTCTTGTATTTGCATGTATTCTATTATTAGCTTAGAATACAGGGGCGAAGGCCTGCTAGGAGAGGCAGACCACCATTCTTATATTTGCATGTATTCTATTATTAGCTTAGAATACAGGGGCGAAGGCCTGCTAGGAGCTGCAGACCTCCATTCTTGTATTTACATTTATTCTATCATTAGCTTAGAATACAGGGGCGAAGGCATTCTAGGAGCGGCAGACCTCCAGTCTTGTATTTGCATGTATTCTATTATTAGCTTAGAATACAGGGGCGAAGGCCTGCTAGGAGAGGCAGACCACCATTCTTATATTTGCATGTATTCTATTATTAGCTTAGAATACAGGGGCGAAGGCCTGCTAGGAGCTGCAGACCTCCATTCTTGTATTTACATTTATTCTATAATTAGCTGTGAATACAGGGGCAAAAGCCTGCTAGGAGCAGCAGACCTCCATTCTTGTATTTACATTTATTCTATCATTAGCTGTGAATACAGGGGCAAAAGCCTGCTAGGAGCAGCAGACCTCCATTCTTGTATTTGCATTTATTCTATCATTAGCTTAGAATACAGGGGCAAAAGCCTGCTAGGATCAGCAGACTTCCATTCTTGTATTTACATTTATTCTTTCATTAGCTGTGAATACAGGGGCAAAGGCCTGCTAGGAGTGGCAGACCTCCATTCTTGTATTTACATTTATTCTATCATTAGCTTAGAATACAGGGGCGAAGGCCTGCTAGGAGCGGCAGACCTCCATTCTTGTATTTACATTTATTCAATCATTAGCTTAGAATACAGGGGCGAAGGCCTGCTACGAGCGGCAGACCTCCATTCTTGTGTTTGCATGTATTCTATTATTAGCCTAGAATACAGGGGCGAAGGCCTTCTAGGAGCGGCAGACCTCCCTTCTTGTATTTGCATTTATTCTATTATTAGCTTAGAATACCGGGGCGAAGGCCTGCTAGGAGCAACAGACCTCCATTTTTGTATTTACATTTATTCTATCATTAGCTTAGAATACAGGGGCGAAGGCATTCTAGGAGCGGCAGACCTCCAGTCTTGTATTTGCATGTATTCTATTATTAGCTTAGAATACAGGGGCGAAGGCCTTCTAGGAGCGGCAGACCTCCATTCTTGTATTTTCATGTATTCTATTATTAGCTTAGAATACAGGGGTGAAGGCCTGCTAGGAGCGGCAGACAACCATTCTTGTATTTACATTTATTCTATCATTAGCTCAGAATACAGGGGCGAAGGCCTGCTAGGAGCAGCAGACCTCCATTCTTGTATTTATATTTATTCTATCATTAGCTTAGAATACAGGGGCGAAGGCCTGCTAGGAGCAGCAGACCTCCATTCTTGTATTTACATTTATTCTATCATTAGCTGTGAATACAGGGGCGAAGGCCTGCTAGGAGCAGCAGACCTCCATTCTTGTATATACATTTATTCTATCATTAGCTGTGAATACAGGGGCGAAGGCCTGCTAGGAGCGGCAGACCTCCATTCTTGTATTTGCATGTATTCTATTATTAGCTTAGAATACAGGGGCGAAGGCCTGCTAGGAGTGGCAGACCTCCATTCTTGTATTTGCATATATTCTATTATTAGCTTAGAATACAGGGGCGAAAGCCTGCTAGAAACGGCAGACCTCCATTCTTGTATTTGCATGTATTCTATTATTAGCTTAGAATACAGGGGCGAAGGCCTGCTAGGAGCGGCAGACCTCCATTCTTGTATTTGCATGTATTCAATTATTAGCTTAGAATACAGGGGTGAAGGCCTGCTAGGAGCGGCAGACCTCCATTCTTGTATTTACGTTTATTCTATCATTAGCTGTGAATACAGGGGTGAAGGCCTGCTAGGCGCAGCAGACCTCCATTCTTGTATTTGCATTTATTCTATCATTAACTGTGAATGCTCAGGTGAAGGCCTGCTAGGCGCAGCAGACCTCCATTCTTGTTTTTGTATTTATTCTATCATTAGCTTAGAATACAGGGGCGAAGGCCTGCTAGGAGCGGCAGACCTCCATTCTTGTATTTGCATGTATTCAATTATTAGCTTAGAATACAGGGGCGAAGGCCTGCTAGGAGCAGCAGACCTCCATTCTTGTATTTATATTTATTCTATCATTAGCTTAGAATACAGGGGCGAAGGCCTGCTAGGAGCAGCAGACCTCCATTCTTGTATTTACATTTATTCTATCATTAGCTGTGAATACAGGGGCGAAGGCCTGCTAGGAGCGGCAGACCTCCATTCTTGTATTTGCATGTATTCAATTATTAGCTTAGAATACAGGGGCGAAGGCCTGCTAGGAGCAGCAGACCTCCATTCTTGTATTTATATTTATTCTATCATTAGCTTAGAATACAGGGGCGAAGGCCTGCTAGGAGCAGCAGACCTCCATTCTTGTATTTATATTTATTCTATCATTAGCTTAGAATACAGGGGCGAAAGCCTGCTAGAAACGGCAGACCTCCATTCTTGTATTTGCATGTATTCTATTATTAGCTTAGAATACAGGGGCGAAGGCCTGCTAGGAGCGGCAGACCTCCATTCTTGTATTTGCATGTATTCAATTATTAGCTTAGAATACAGGGGCGAAGGCCTGCTAGGAGCAGCAGACCTCCATTCTTGTATTTATATTTATTCTATCATTAGCTTAGAATACAGGGGCGAAGGCCTGCTAGGAGCAGCAGACCTCCATTCTTGTATTTACATTTATTCTATCATTAGCTGTGAATACAGGGGCGAAGGCCTGCTAGGAGCAGCAGACCTCCATTCTTGTATATACATTTATTCTATCATTAGCTGTGAATACAGGGGCGAAGGCCTGCTAGGAGCGGCAGACCTCCATTCTTGTATTTGCATGTATTCTGTTATTAGCTTAGAATACAGGGGTGAAGGCCTGCTAGGAGTGGCAGACCTCCATTCTTGTATTTGCATATATTCTATTATTAGCTTAGAATACAGGGGCGAAAGCCTGCTAGAAACGGCAGACCTCCATTCTTGTATTTGCATGTATTCTATTATTAGCTTAGAATACAGGGGCGAAGGCCTGCTAGGAGCGGCAGACCTCCATTCTTGTATTTGCATGTATTCAATTATTAGCTTAGAATACAGGGGCGAAGGCATTCTAGGAGCGGCAGACCTCCAGTCTTGTATTTGCATGTATTCTATTATTAGCTTAGAATACAGGGGCGAAGGCCTGCTAGGAGAGGCAGACCACCATTCTTATATTTGCATGTATTCTATTATTAGCTTAGAATACAGGGGCGAAGGCCTGCTAGGAGCTGCAGCCCTCCATTCTTGTATTTACATTTATTCTATAATTAGCTGTGAATACAGGGGCAAAAGCCTGCTAGGAGCAGCAGACTCCATTCTTGTATTTACATTTATTCTATCATTAGCTGTGAATACAGGGGCAAAAGCCTGCTAGGAGCAGCAGACCTCCATTCTTGTATTTGCATTTATTCTATCATTAGCTTAGAATACAGGGGCAAAAGCCTGCTAGGATCAGCAGACTTCCATTCTTGTATTTACATTTATTCTATCATTAGCTGTGAATACAGGGGCAAAGGCCTGCTAGGAGTGGCAGACCTCCATTCTTGTATTTACATTTATTCTATCATTAGCTTAGAATACAGGGGCGAAGGCCTGCTAGGAGCGGCAGACCTCCATTCTTGTATTTACATTTATTCAATCATTAGCTTAGAATACAGGGGCGAAGGCATTCTAGGAGCGGCAGACCTCCAGTCTTGTATTTGCATGTATTCTATTATTAGCTTAGAATACAGGGGCGAAGGCCTTCTAGGAGCGGCAGACCTCCATTCTTGTATTTTCATGTATTCTATTATTAGCTTAGAATACAGGGGTGAAGGCCTGCTAGGAGCGGCAGACCACCATTCTTGTATTTACATTTATTCTATCATTAGCTCAGAATACAGGGGCGAAGGCCTGCTAGGAGCAGCAGACCTCCATTCTTGTATTTATATTTATTCTATCATTAGCTTAGAATACAGGGGCGAAGGCCTGCTAGGAGCAGCAGACCTCCATTCTTGTATTTACATTTATTCTATCATTAGCTGTGAATACAGGGGCGAAGGCCTGCTAGGAGCAGCAGACCTCCATTCTTGTATATACATTTATTCTATCATTAGCTGTGAATACAGGGGCGAAGGCCTGCTAGGAGCGGCAGACCTCCATTCTTGTATTTGCATGTATTCTATTATTAGCTTAGAATACAGGGGCGAAGGCCTGCTAGGAGTGGCAGACCTCCATTCTTGTATTTGCATATATTCTATTATTAGCTTAGAATACAGGGGCGAAAGCCTGCTAGAAACGGCAGACCTCCATTCTTGTATTTGCATGTATTCTATTATTAGCTTAGAATACAGGGGCGAAGGCCTGCTAGGAGCGGCAGACCTCCATTCTTGTATTTGCATGTATTCAATTATTAGCTTAGAATACAGGGGTGAAGGCCTGCTAGGAGCGGCAGACCTCCATTCTTGTATTTACGTTTATTCTATCATTAGCTGTGAATACAGGGGTGAAGGCCTGCTAGGCGCAGCAGACCTCCATTCTTGTATTTGCATTTATTCTATCATTAACTGTGAATGCTCAGGTGAAGGCCTGCTAGGCGCAGCAGACCTCCATTCTTGTTTTTGTATTTATTCTATCATTAGCTGTGAATACAGGGACGAAGGCCTGCTCGGAGCGGCAGACCTCCATTCTTGAATCTACATTTGTTCTATCATTAGCTGTTAATACGGGGGCGAAAGCCTGCTGGGAGCAGCAGACCTCCATTCTTGTATTTAGATTTGTTCTATCATTAGCTGTGAATACAGGGGTGAAGGCCTGCTAGGAGCAGCAGACCTCTATTCTTGTATTTACATGTATTCTATCATTAGCTGTGAATACAGGGGTGAAGGCCTGCTAGGAGCAGCGGACCAACATTCTTGTATTTACATTTATTCTATCATTAACTGTGAATGCTCAGGAGAAGGCCTGCTAGGAGCAGCAGACCTCCATTCTTGTATTTACATTTATTCTATCATTAACTGAGAATGCTCAGGTGAAGGCCTGCTAGGCGCAGCAGACCTCCATTCCTGTATTTACATTTATTCTATCATTAACTGTGAATGCTCAGGTGAAGGCCTGCTCGGAGCAGCAGACCCCCATTCATGTATTTACATTTATTCTATCATTAACTGTGAATGCTCAGGAGAAGGCCTGCTAGGAGCGGCAGACCTCCATTCTTGTATTTACATGTATTCTATCATTAACTGTGAATGCTCAGATGAAGGCCTGCTAGGCGCAGCAGACCTCCATTCTTGTATTTACATTTATTCTATCATTAACTGTGAATGCTCAGGTAAAGGCCTGCTAGGCGCAGCACACCTCCATTCTTGTATTTACATTTATTCTATCATTAACTCTGAATGCTCAGGTGAAGGCCTGCTAGGAGCAGCAGACCTCCATTCTTGTATTTATATTTATTATATCATTAGTTGTGAATACAGGGGCGAAGGCCTGCTAGGAGCAGCAGACCTCTATTCTTGTATTTACATTTATTCTATCATTAGCTGTGAATAAAGGGGTGAAGGCCTGCTAGGAGCAGCAGACCTCCATTCTTGTATTTACATTTATTCTATCATTAGCTGTGAATACAGGGGCGAAAGCCTGCTAGGGGCGGCAGACCTCCATTCTTGTATTTGCATTTATTCTATCATTAGCTGTGAATACAGGGGCGAAGGCCTGCTAGGAGCAGCAGACCTCCATTCTTGTATTTGCATTTATTCTATCATCAACTGTGAATACAGGGACGAAGGCCTGCTCGGAGCGGCAGACCTCCATTCTTGAATCTACATTTGTTCTATCATTAACTGTGAATACAGGGGCGAAAGCCTGCTGGGAGCAGCAGACCTCCATTCTTGTATTTACATTTATTCTATCATTAGCTGTGAATACAGGGGCGAAAGCCTGCTGGGAGCAGCAGACCTCCATTCTTGTATTTACATTTATTCTATCATTAGCTGTGAATACAGGGGTGAAGGCCTGCTAGGAGCAGCGGACCTACATTCTTGTATTTACATTTATTCTATCATTAACTGTGAATGCTCAGGAGAAGGCCTGCTAGGAGCCGCAGACCTCCATTATTGTATTTACATTTATTCTATCATTAACTGTGAATGCTCAGGTGAAGGCCTGCTAGGCGCAGCAGACCTCCATTCTTGTATTTACATTTATTCTATCATTAGCAGTGAATACAGGGACGAAGGCCCGCTAGGAGCGGTAGACCTCCATTCTTGTTTTTGTATTTATTCTATCATTAGCTGTGAATACAGGGGTGAAGGCCTGTTAGGAACAGCAGACCTCCATTCTTGTATTTACATTTATTCTATCATTAGCTGTGAATATAGGAACGAAGGACTGCTAGGAGCGGTAGACCTCTATTCTTGTATTTGCATTTATTCTATCATTAGCAGTGAATACAGGGGTGAAGGCCTGCTAGGAGCAGCAGACCTCCATTCTTGTATTTGCATTTATTCTATCATTAGCAGTGAATACAGGGGCGAGGGCCTGCTCGGAGCAGCAGACCTCCATTCTTGTATTTACAGTTGTTCTATCATTAGCTGTGAATACAGGGGCGAAGGCCTGTAGGAGCAGCAGACCTCCATTCTTGTATTTACAGTTATTCTATCATTAGCTGTGAATACAGGGGCAAAGGCCTGTAGGAGCAGCAGACCTCCATTCTTGTATTTACATTTGTTCTATCATTAGCTGTGAATACAGAGGCGAAGGCCTGCTAGGAGCAGCAGACCTCCATTCTTGTATTTACATTTGTTCTATCATTAGCTGTGAATACAGGGGTGAAGGCCTGCTAGGAGCAGCAGA
This sequence comes from Lissotriton vulgaris, assembly GCF_964263255.1. Taxonomy (NCBI): domain Eukaryota; kingdom Metazoa; phylum Chordata; class Amphibia; order Caudata; family Salamandridae; genus Lissotriton; species Lissotriton vulgaris. Next base: position 48,674 of record NW_028242097.1, on the reverse strand, counting down.
ACTTCAATTCTTATATTTACATTTATTCTATCATTAGCTGTGAATACAGGGACGAAGGCCTGCTAGGAGCGGCAGACCTCCATTCTTGTATTTTCATGTATTCTATTATTAGCTTAGAATACAGGGGTGAAGGCCTGCTAGGAGCGGCAGACCACCATTCTTGTATTTACATTTATTCTATCATTAGCTCAGAATACAGGGGCGAAGGCCTGCTAGGAGCAGCAGACCTCCATTCTTGTATTTATATTTATTCTATCATTAGCTTAGAATACAGGGGCGAAGGCCTGCTAGGAGCAGCAGACCTCCATTCTTGTATTTACATTTATTCTATCATTAGCTGTGAATACAGGGGCGAAGGCCTGCTAGGAGCAGCAGACCTCCATTCTTGTATATACATTTATTCTATCATTAGCTGTGAATACAGGGGCGAAGGCCTGCTAGGAGCGGCAGACCTCCATTCGTGTATTTGCATGTATTCTATTATTAGCTTAGAATACAGGGGCGAAGGCCTGCTAGGAGTGGCAGACCTCCATTCTTGTATTTGCATATATTCTATTATTAGCTTAGAATACAGGGGCGAAAGCCTGCTAGAAACGGCAGACCTCCATTCTTGTATTTGCATGTATTCTATTATTAGCTTAGAATACAGGGGCGAAGGCCTGCTAGGAGCGGCAGACCTCCATTCTTGTATTTGCATGTATTCAATTATTAGCTTAGAATACAGGGGTGAAGGCCTGCTAGGAGCGGCAGACCTCCATTCTTGTATTTACGTTTATTCTATCATTAGCTGTGAATACAGGGGTGAAGGCCTGTTAGGCGCAGCAGACCTCCATTCTTGTATTTGCATTTATTCTATCATTAACTGTGAATGCTCAGGTGAAGGCCTGCTAGGCGCAGCAGACCTCCATTCTTGTTTTTGTATTTATTCTATCATTAGCTGTGAATACAGGGACGAAGGCCTGCTCGGAGCGGCAGACCTCCATTCTTGAATCTACATTTGTTCTATCATTAGCTGTTAATACGGGGGCGAAAGCCTGCTGGGAGCAGCAGACCTCCATTCTTGTATTTAGATTTGTTCTATCATTAGCTGTGAATACAGGGGTGAAGGCCTGCTAGGAGCAGCAGACCTCTATTCTTGTATTTACATGTATTCTATCATTAGCTGTGAATACAGGGGTGAAGGCCTGCTAGGAGCAGCGGACCAACATTCTTGTATTTACATTTATTCTATCATTAACTGTGAATGCTCAGGAGAAGGCCTGCTAGGAGCAGCAGACCTCCATTCTTGTATTTACATTTATTCTATCATTAACTGAGAATGCTCAGGTGAAGGCCTGCTAGGCGCAGCAGACCTCCATTCCTGTATTTACATTTATTCTATCATTAACTGTGAATGCTCAGGTGAAGGCCTGCTCGGAGCAGCAGACCCCCATTCATGTATTTACATTTATTCTATCATTAACTGTGAATGCTCAGGAGAAGGCCTGCTAGGAGCGGCAGACCTCCATTCTTGTATTTACATGTATTCTATCATTAACTGTGAATGCTCAGATGAAGGCCTGCTAGGCGCAGCAGACCTCCATTCTTGTATTTACATTTATTCTATCATTAACTGTGAATGCTCAGGTAAAGGCCTGCTAGGCGCAGCACACCACCATTCTTGTATTTACATTTATTCTATCATTAACTCTGAATGCTCAGGTGAAGGCCTGCTAGGAGCAGCAGACCTCCATTCTTGTATTTATATTTATTATATCATTAGTTGTGAATACAGGGGCGAAGGCCTGCTAGGAGCAGCAGACCTCTATTCTTGTATTTACATTTATTCTATCATTAGCTGTGAATAAAGGGGTGAAGGCCTGCTAGGAGCAGCAGACCTCCATTCTTGTATTTACATTTATTCTATCATTAGCTGTGAATACAGGGGCGAAAGCCTGCTAGGGGCGGCAGACCTCCATTCTTGTATTTGCATTTATTCTATCATTAGCTGTGAATACAGGGGCGAAGGCCTGCTCGGAGCGGCAGACCTCCATTCTTGAATCTACATTTGTTCTATCATTAACTGTGAATACAGGGGCGAAAGCCTGCTGGGAGCAGCAGACCTCCATTCTTGTATTTACATTTATTCTATCATTAGCTGTGAATACAGGGGCGAAAGCCTGCTGGGAGCAGCAGACCTCCATTCTTGTATTTACATTTATTCTATCATTAGCTGTGAATACAGGGGCGAAAGCCTGCTAGGAGCAGCGGACCTACATTCTTGTATTTACATTTATTCTATCATTAACTGTGAATGCTCAGGAGAAGGCCTGCTAGGAGCCGCAGACCTCCATTATTGTATTTACATTTATTCTATCATTAACTGTGAATGCTCAGGTGAAGGCCTGCTAGGCGCAGCTGACCTCCATTCTCGTATTTACATTCATTCTATCATTAGCTGTGAATACAGGGGCGAAGGCCTGCTAGGCGCAGCAGACCTCCATTCTTGTATTTACATTTATTCTATCATTAGCAGTGAATACAGGGACGAAGGCCCGCTAGGAGCGGTAGACCTCTATTCTTGTATTTGCATTTATTCTATCATTAGCAGTGAATACAGGGGTGAAGGCCTGTTAGGAACAGCAGACCTCCATTCTTGTATTTACATTTATTCTATCATTAGCTGTGAATACAGGGGTGAAGGCCTGCTAGTAGCGTTGGACCTCCATTCTTGTATTTACATTTATTCTATCATTAGCTGTGAATACAGGGGCGAAAGCCTGCTGGGAGCAGCAGACCTCCATTCTTGTATTTACATTTATTCTATCATTAGCTGTGAATACAGGGGCGAAAGCCTGCTAGGAGCAGCGGACCTACATTCTTGTATTTACATTTATTCTATCATTAACTGTGAATGCTCAGGAGAAGGCCTGCTAGGAGCCGCAGACCTCCATTCTTGTATTTACATTTATTCTATCATTAACTGTGAATGCTCAGGTGAAGGCCTGCTAGGAGCAGCAGACCTCCATTCTTGTATTTACAGTTATTCTATCATTAGCTGTGAATACAGGGGCGAAGGCCTGCTAGGAGCAGCAGACCTCCATTCTTGTATTTACAGTTATTCTATCATTAGCTGTGAATACAGGGGCAAAGGCCTGTAGGAGCAGCAGACCTCCATTCTTGTATTTACATTTGTTCTATCATTAGCTGTGAATACAGAGGCGAAGGCCTGCTAGGAGCAGCAGACCTCCATTCTTGTATTTACATTTGTTCTATCATTAGCTGTGAATACAGGGGTGAAGGCCTGCTAGGAGCAGCAGAACTTCAATTCTTATATTTACATTTATTCTATCATTAGCTGTGAATACAGGGACGAAGGCCTGCTAGGAGCGGCAGAACTCCATTCTTGTATTTACATTTATTCTATCATTAGCAGTGAATACAGGGGCGAGGGCCTGCTAGGCGCAGCAGACCTCCATTCTTGTATTTCGCTGTATTCTATCATTAGCTGTGAATGCTCAGGTGAAGGCCTGCTAGGAGCGTCAGACCTCCATTCTTGTATTTGCATTTATTCTATCATTAGCAGTGAATACAGGGGCGAGGGCCTGCTAGGCGCAGCAGACCTCCATTCTTGTATTTACATTTATTCTATCATTAACTGTGAATGCTCAGGTGAAGGCCTGCTAGGAGCAGCAGACCTCTATTCTTGTATTTACATTTATTCTATCATTAGCTGTGAATACAGGGGTGAAGGCCTGCTAGTAACAGCAGACCTCCATTTTTGTATTTACATTCATTCTATCATTAGCTGTGAATACAGGGGCGAAGGCCTGCTAGGAGCGGCAGACCTCTATTCTTGGTTTTGTATTTATTCTATCATTAGCTGTGAATACAGGGGTGAAGGCCTGCTAGGAGCAGCAGACATCCATTCTTGTATTTGCATTTATTCTATCATTAGCTGTGAATACAGGGGTGAAGGCCTGCTAGGAGCAGCAGACCTCCATTCTTGTATTTGCATTTATTCTATCATTAGCTGTGAATACAGGGACGAAGGCCTTTTCGGAGCGGCAGACCTCCATTCTTGAATCTACATTTGTTCTATCATTAGCTGTGAATACAGGGGCGAAAGCCTTCTGGGAGCAGCAGACCTCCATTCTTGTATTTACATTTGTTCTATCATTAGCTGTGAATACAGGGGTGAAGGCCTGCTAGTAGCAGCAGACCTCTATTCTTGTATTTACATGTATTCTATCATTAGCTGTGAATACAGGGGTGAAGGCCTGCTAGGAGCAGCGGACCAACATTCTTGTATTTACATTTATTATATCATTAACTGTGAATGCTCAGGAGAAGGCCTGCTAGGAGCGGCAGACCTCCATTCCTGTATTTACATTTATTCTATCATTAACTGTGAATGCTCAGGAGAAGGCCTGCTAGGAGCGGCATACCTCCATTCTTGTATTTACATTTATTCTGTCATTAACTGTGAATGCTCAGGAGAAGGCCTGCTAGGAGCCGCAGACCTCCATTCTTGTATTTACATTTATTCTATCATTAACTGTGAATGCTCAGGTGAAGGCCTGCTAGGCGCAGCAGACCTCCATTCTTGTATTTACATTTATTCTATCATTAGCAGTGAATACAGGGACGAAGGCCCGCTAGGAGCGGCAGACCTCCATTCTTGTTTTTGTATTTATTCTATCATTAGCTGTGAATACAGGGGTGAAGGCCTGCTAGGAACAGCAGACCTCCATTCTTGTATTTACATTTATTCTATCATTAGCTTAGAATACAGGGGCGAAGGCCTGCTAGGAGCAGCAGACCTCCATTCTTGTATTTACATTTATTCTATCATTAGCTTAGAATACAGGGGTGAAGGCCTGCTAGGAACAGCAGACCTCCATTCTTGTATTTACATTTATTCTATCATTAGCTTAGAATACAGGGGTGAAGGCCTGCTAGGAACAGCAGACCTCCATTCTTGTATTTACATTTATTCTATCATTAGCTTAGAATACAGGGGCGAAGGCCTGCTAGGAGCGGCAGACCTCCATTCTTGTATTTGCATTTATTCTATCATTAGCATTGATTACAGGGGCGAAAGCCTGCTGGGAGCAGCAGACCTCCATTCTTGTATTTACATTTGTTCTATCATTAGCTGTGAATACAGGGGCGAAGGCCTGCTAGGAGCAGCAGACCTCCATTCTTGTATTTACATTTGTTCTATCATTAGCTGTGAATGCTCAGGAGAAGGCCTGCTAGGAGCGGCAGACCTCCATTCTTGTATTTACATGTATTCTATCAATAACTGAGAATGCTCAGGTGAAGGCCTGCTAGGCGCAGCAGACCTCCATTCTTGTATTTACATTTATTCTATCATTAACTGTGAATGCTCAGGTGAAGCCCTTCTAGGCGCAGCAGACCTCCATTCTTGTATTTACATGTATTCTTTCATTAACTGTGAATGCTCAGGTGAAGGCCTGCTAGGGGCGGCAGACCTCCATTCTTGTATTTACATTTATTCTATCATTAGCTGTGAATACAGGGGCGAAGGCCTGCTAGGAGCAGCAGACCTCTATTCTTGTATTTACATTTACTCTATAATTAGCTGTGAATACAGGGGTGAAGGCCTGCTAGGAGCAGCGGACCTCCATTCTTGTATTTGCATTTATTCTATCATTAGCTGTGAATACAGGGGCGAAGGCCTGCTAGGAGCAGCAGACCTCCATTCTTATATTTGCATTTATTCTATCATTAGCTGTGAATACAGGGACGAAGGCCTGCTCGGAGCGGCAGACCTCCATTCTTGAATCTACATTTGTTCTATCATTAGCTGTGAATACAGGGGCGAAAGCCTGCTGGGAGCAGCAGACCTCCATTTGTGTATTTACATTTGTTCTATCATTAGCTGTGAATACAGGGGTGAAGGCCTGCTAGGAGCAGCAGACCTCTATTCTTGTATTTACATTTATTCTATCATTGGCTATGAATACAGGGGTGAAGGCCTGCTAGGAGCAGCAGACCTCCATTCTTGTATTTGCATTTATTCTATCATTAGCTGTGAATACAGGGGCGAAGGCCTGCTAGGAGCAGCAGACCTCCATTCTTATATTTGCATTTATTCTATCATTAGCTGTGAATACAGGGACGAAGGCCTGCTCGGAGCGGCAGACCTCCATTCTTGAATCTACATTTGTTCTATCATTAGCTGTGAATACAGGGGCGAAAGCCTGCTGGGAGCAGCAGACCTCCATTTGTGTATTTACATTTGTTCTATCATTAGCTGTGAATACAGGGGTGAAGGCCTGCTAGGAGCAGCAGACCTCTATTCTTGTATTTACATTTATTCTATCATTAGCTGTGAATACAGGGGTGAAGGCCTGCTAGGAGCAGCGGACCTACATTTTTGTATTTACATTTATTCTATCATGAACTGTGAATGCTCAGGTGAAGGCCTGCTAGGCGCAGCAGACCTCCATTCTTGTATTTACATTTATTCTATCATTAGCAGTGAATACAGGGGCGAAGGCCTGCTAGGAGCGGTAGACCTCCATTCTTGTTTTTGTATTTATTCTATCATTAGCTGTGAATACAGGGGTGAAGGCCTGCTAGGAACAGCAGACCTCCATTCTTGTATTTACATTTATTCTATCATTAGCTGTGAATACAGGAACGAAGGCCTGCTAGGAGCGGTAGACCTCCATTCTTGTATTTGCATTTATTCTATCATTAGCAATGAATACAGGAACGAAGGCCTGCTAGGAGCAGCAGACCTCCATTCTTGTATTTGCATTTATTCTATCATTAGCTGTGAATACAGGAACGAAGGCCTGCTAGGAGCAGCAGACCTCCATTCTTGTATTTACATTTATTCTATCATTAGCTGTGAATACAGGAACGAAGGCCTGCTAGGAGCAGCAGACCTCCATTCTTGTATTTGCATTTATTCTATCATTAGCAGTGAATACACGGGAGAGGGCCTGCTCGGAGTGGCAGACCTCCATTCTTGTATTTACATTTGTTCTATCATTAGCTGTGAATACAGAGGCGAAGGCCTGCTAGGAGCAGCAGACCTCTATTCTTGTATTTACATTTGTTCTATCATTAGCTGTGAATACAGAGGCAAAGGCCTGCTAGGAGCTGCGGACCTATATTCTTGTGTTTACATTTATTCTATCATTAACTGTGAATGCTCAGGAGAAGGCCTGCTAGGCGCAGCAGACCTCCATTTTTGTATTTACGTTTATTCTATCATTAGCTGTGAATATAGGGACGAAGGCCTGCTAGGAGCGGCAGACCTCCATTTGTGTATTTACATTCATTCTATCATTATCTTGGAATACAGGGGCGAAGGCATGCTAGGAGCGGCGGACCTCCATTCTTGTTTTTGTATTTATTCTATCATTAGCAGTGAATACAGGGGCGAAGGCCTGCTTGGAGTGGCAGACCTCCATTCTTTTATTTACATTTATTCTATCATTAGCTTAGATTACAGGGGCAAAAGCCAGCTAGGATCAGCAGACCTCCATTCTTGTATTTACATTTATTCTATCATTAGCTGTGAATACAGGGGCGAAGGCCTGCTAGGAGCTGCAGACCTCCATTCTTGTATTTACATTTATTCTATCATTAGCTGTGAATACAGGGGCAAAAGCCTGTTAGAAGCAGCAGACCTCCATTCTTGTATTTGCATTTATTCTATCATTAGCTTAGAATACAGGGGCAAAAGCCTGCTAGGATCAGCAGACCTCCATTCTTGTATTTACATTTATTCTATCATTAGCTGTGAATACAGGGGCGAAGGCCTGCTAGGAGTGGCAGACCTCCATTCTTGTATTTACATTTATTCTATCATTAGCTTAGAATACAGGGGCGAAGGCCTGCTAGGAGCGGCAGACCTCCATTCTTGTATTTACATTTATTCAATCATTAGCTTAGAATACAGGGGCGAAGGCCTGCTACGAGCGGCAGACCTCCATTCTTGTGTTTGCATGTATTCTATTATTAGCCTAGAATACAGGGGCGAAGGCCTGCTAGGAGCGGCAGACCTCCCTTCTTGTATTTGCATTTATTCTATCATTAGCTTAGAATACAGGGGCGAAGGCATTCTAGGAGCGGCAGACCTCCAGTCTTGTATTTGCATGTATTCTATTATTAGCTTAGAATACAGGGGCGAAGGCCTTCTAGGAGCGGCAGACCTCCATTCTTGTATTTGCATGTATTCTATTATTAGCTTAGAATACAGGGGCGAAGGCCTGCTAGGAGCGGCAGACCACCATTCTTATATTTGCATGTATTCTATTATTAGCTTAGAATACAGGGGCGAAGGCCTGCTAGGAGCTGCAGACCTCCATTCTTGTATTTACATTTATTCTATAATTAGCTGTGAATACAGGGGCAAAAGCCTGCTAGGATCAGCAGACCTCCATTCTTGTATTTACATTTATTCTATCATTAGCTGTGAATACAGGGGCGCAGGCCTGCTAGGAGCGGCAGACCTCCATTCTTGTATTTACATTTATTCTATCATTAGCTCAGAATACAGGGGCAAAGGCCTGCTAGGAGCAGCAGACCTCCATTCTTGTATTTATATTTATTCTATCATTAGCTTAGAATACAGGGGCGAAGGCCTGCTAGGAGCAGCAGACCTCCATTCTTGTATTTACATTTATTCTATCATTAGCTGTGAATACAGGGGCGAAGGCCTGCTAGGAGCAGCAGACCTCCATTCTTGTATTTACATTTATTCTATCATTAGCTGTGAATACAGGGGCGAAGGCCTGCTAGGAGCGGCAGACCTCCATTCTTGTATTTGCATGTATTCTATTATTAGCTTAGAATACAGGGGCGAAGGCCTGCTAGGAGTGGCAGACCTCCATTCTTATATTTGCATGTATTCTATTATTAGCTTAGAATACAGGGGCGAAAGCCTGCTAGAAACGGCAGACCTCCATTCTTGTATTTGCATGTATTCAATTATTAGCTTAGAATACAGGGGTGAAGGCCTGCTTGGAGCGGCAGACCTCCATTCTTGTATTTACATTTATTCTATCATTAGCTGTGAATACAGGGGTGAAGGCCTGCTAGGCGCAGCAGACCTCCATTCTTGTATTTACATTTATTCTATCATTAGCTGTGAATACAGGGGAAAAAGCCTGCTAGGAGCAGCAGACCTCCATTCTTGTATTTGGATTTATTCTATCATTAGCTTAGAATACAGGGGCAAAAGCCTGCTAGGATCAGCAGACCTCCATTCTTGTATTTACATTTATTCTATCATTAGCTGTGAATACAGGGGCGAAGGCCTGCTAGGAGTGGCAGACCTCCATTCTTGTATTTACATTTATTCTATCATTAGCTTAGAATACAGGGGCGAAGGCCTGCTAGGAGCGGCAGACCTCCATTCTTGTATTTACATTTATTCAATCATTAGCTTAGAATACAGGGGCGAAGGCCTGCTACGAGCGGCAGACCTCCATTCTTGTGTTTGCATGTATTCTATTATTAGCCTAGAATACAGGGGCGAAGGCCTGCTAGGAGCGGCAGACCTCCCTTCTTGTATTTGCATTTATTCTATTATTAGCTTAGAATACCGGGGCGAAGGCCTGCTAGGAGCAGCAGACCTCCATTTTTGTATTTACATTTATTCTATCATTAGCTTAGAATACAGGGGCGAAGGCATTCTAGGAGCGGCAGACCTCCAGTCTTGTATTTGCATGTATTCTATTATTAGCTTAGAATACAGGGGCGAAGGCCTTCTAGGAGCGGCAGACCTCCATTCTTGTATTTGCATGTATTCTATTATTAGCTTAGAATACAGGGGCGAAGGCCTGCTAGGAGCGGCAGACCACCATTCTTATATTTGCATGTATTCTATTATTAGCTTAGAATACAGGGGCGAAGGCCTGCTAGGAGCTGCAGACCTCCATTCTTATATTTACATTTATTCTATAATTAGCTGTGAATACAGGGGCAAAAGCCTGCTAGGATCAGCAGACCTCCATTCTTGTATTTACATTTATTCTATCATTAGCTGTGAATACAGGGGCGCAGGCCTGCTAGGAGCGGCAGACCTCCATTCTTGTATTTACATTTATTCTATCATTAGCTCAGAATACAGGGGCGAAGGCCTGCTAGGAGCACCAGACCTCCATTCTTGTATTTACATTTATTCTATCATTAGCTGTGAATACAGGGGCGAAGGCCTGCTAGGAGCAGCAGACCTCCATTCTTGTATTTACATTTATTCTATCATTAGCTGTGAATACAGGGGCGAAGGCCTGCTAGGAGCGGCAGACCTCCATTCTTGTATTTGCATGTATTCTATTATTAGCTTAGAATACAGGGGCGAAGGCCTGCTAGGAGTGGCAGACCTCCATTCTTGTATTTGCATGTATTCTATTATTAGCTTAGAATACAGGGGCGAAAGCCTGCTAGAAACGGCAGACCTCCATTCTTGTATTTGCATGTATTCTATTGTTAGCTTAGAATACAGGGGCGAAGGCCTGCTAGGAGCGGCAGACCTCCATTCTTGTATTTACATTTATTCTATCATTAGCTGTGAATACAGGGGTGAAGTCCTGCTAGGCGCAGCAGACCTCCATTCTTGTATTTGCATTTATTCTATCATTAACTGTGAATGCTCAGGTGAAGGCCTGCTAGGCGCAGCAGACCTCCATTCTTGTTTTTGTATTTATTCTATCATTAGCTGTGAATACAGGGACGAAGGCCTGCTCGGAGCGGCAGACCTCCATTCTTGAATCTACATTTGTTCTATCATTAGCTGTGAATACGGGGGAGAAAGCCTTCTGGGAGCAGCAGACCTCCATTCTTGTATTTAGATTTGTTCTATCATTAGCTGTGAATACAGGGGTGAAGGCCTGCTAGGAGCAGCAGACCTCTATTCTTGTATTTACATGTATTCTATCATTAGCTGTGAATACAGGGGCGAAGGCCTGCTAGGAGCGGCAGACCTCCATTCTTGTATTTACATTTATTCTATCATTAGCTGTGAATACAGGGGCGAAGGTCTGCTAGGGGCGGCAGACCTCCATTCTTGTATTTGCATTTATTCTATCATTAACTGTGAATGCTCAGGTAAAGGCCTGCTAGGCGCAGCACACCTCCATTATTGTATTTACATTTATTCTATCATTAACTCTGAATGCTCAGGTGAAGGCCTGCTAGGAGCAGCAGACCTCCATTCTTGTATTTACATTTATTCTATCATTAGCTGTGAATAAAGGGGTGAAGGCCTGCTAGGAGCAGCAGACCTCCATTCTTGTATTTACATTTATTCTATCATTAGCTGTGAATACAGGGGCGAAGGTCTGCTAGGGGCGGCAGACCTCCATTCTTGTATTTGCATTTATTCTATCATTAGCTGTGAATACAGGGGCGAAGGCCTGCTAGGAGCAGCAGACCTCCATTCTTGTATTTGCATTTATTCTATCATCAACTGTGAATACAGGGACGAAGGCCTGCTCGGAGCGGCAGACCTCCATTCTTGAATCTACATTTGTTCTATCATTAACTGTGAATACAGGGGCGAAAGCCTGCTGGGAGCAGCAGACCTCCATTCTTGTATTTACATTTGTTCTAATATTAGCTGTGAATACAGGGGTGAAGGCCTGCTAGGAGCAGCAGACCTCTATTCTTGTATTTACATTTATTCTATCATTAGCTGTGAATACAGGGGTGAAGGCCTGCTAGGAGCAGCGGACCTACATTCTTGTATTTACATTTATTCTATCATTAACTGTGAATGCTCAGGAGAAGGCCTGCTAGGAGCCGCAGACCTCCATTCTTGTATTTACATTCATTCTATCATTAACTGTGAATGCTCAGGTGAAGGCCTGCTAGGCGCAGCAGACCTCCATTCTTGTATTTACATTTATTGGTGTGCACCTGTTTCAACGCATTTTTTACAACGCACTACTTTTACAACGCATCCATTACAACGCGGATACTGTTACAACTCATGTTTTTAAAACGCATTTTTTTACAACGCAGGTACCCTTACAACGCATACCATTACAACGTAAGTATTGGTAAGTATATGGTTATATTTTAAATGTTATATGTTTGGGGTTAAGGGGTATTTTTAGGGTTCAGGGTCAGTTTAGGGTTTTAGGGTAAAGGGGTATTTTTAGGGTTCAGGGTCAGTTTTGGGTTTTAGGGTAAAGGGGTATTTTTAGGGTTCAGGGTCAGTTTTGGGTTTTAGGGTAAAGGGGTATTTTTAGGGTTCAGGGTCAGTTTTGGGTTTTAGGGTAAAGGGGAATTTTTAGGGTTCAGGGTCAGTTTTGGGTTTTAGGGTAAAGGGGTATTTTTAGGGTTCAGGGTCAGTTTTGGGTTTTAGGGTAAAGGGGTATTTTTAGGGTTCAGGGTCAGTTTTGGGTTTTTGGGTAAAGGGGTATTTTTAGGGTTCAGGGTCAGTTTTGGGTTTTAGGGTAAAGGGGTATTTTTAGGGTTCAGGGTCAGTTTTGGGTTTTAGGGTAAAGGGGTATTTTTAGGGTTCAGGGTCAGTTTTGGGTTTTAGGGTAAAGGGGTATTTTTAGGGTTCAGGGTCAGTTTTGGGTTTTTGGGTAAAGGGGTATTTTTAGGGTTCAGGGTCAGTTTTGGGTTTTTGGGTAAAGGGGTATTTTTAGGGTTCAGGGTCAGTTTTGGGTTTTAGGGTAAAGGGGTATTTTTAGGGTTCAGGGTCAGTTTTGGGTTTTAGGGTAAAGGGGTATTTTTAGGGTTCAGGGTCAGTTTTGGGTTTTTGGGTAAAGGGGTATTTTTAGGGTTCAGGGTCAGTTTTGGGTTTTTGGGTAAAGGGGTATTTTTAGGGTTCAGGGTCAGTTTGAAGTTTTTGGGGTACAGGGTAAAAATAAATTAAATTTAATTATAATTTAAATTATTTATTAGCAAATAAATTAAATTAAATTACTTTGCATTATTTTTGGGGTTGTGGGTCAGTTTTGAGTTTTTGGGGTATAGGGGTACAGGGTAAAAATAAAGTAACATTAATTTAAATTAAAATTAATTTACGGAAATTAAATTATTTAAAATTACATTAAATTATACTTTTAAAATTAAGTTACTATTATATTATTCTAATTAATATATACTTACCAATACTTACGTTGTAATGGTCCGCGTTGTAAAGGTACCTGCGTTGTAAAAAAATGCGTTGTAAATACATGCGTTGTTACATGACCCGCGTTGTAAAAACCGCGTTGTAACAGTATGCGGAGTAAAAGTCCGCGTTGTTACATCATACATCCACATTTATTCTATCATTAGCAGTGAATACAGGGACGAAGGCCTGCTAGGAGCAGCAGACCTCCATTCTTGTATTTACATTTATTCTATCATTAGCTGTGAATATAGGAACGAAGGACTGCTAGGAGCGGTAGACCTCTATTCTTGTATTTGCATTTATTCTATCATTAGCAGTGAATACAGGGGTGAAGGCCTGTTAGGAACAGCAGACCTCCATTCTTGTATTTACATTTATTCTATCATTAGCTGTGAATATAGGAACGAAGGACTGCTAGGAGCGGTAGACCTCTATTCTTGTATTTGCATTTATTCTATCATTAGCAGTGAATACAGGGGTGAAGGCCTGCTAGGAGCAGTAGGCCTCCATTCTTGTATTTACAGTTGTTCTATCATTAGCTGTGAATACAGGGGCAAAGGCCTGTAGGAGCAGCAGACCTCCATTCTTGTATTTACAGTTATTCTATCATTAGCTGTGAATACAGGGGCAAAGGCCTGTAGGAGCAGCAGACCTCCATTCTTGTATTTACATTTGTTCTATCATTAGCTGTGAATACAGAGGCGAAGGCCTGCTAGGGGCAGCAGACCTCCATTCTTGTATTTACAGTTATTCTATCATTAGCTGTGAATACAGGGACGAAGGCCTGCTAGGAGCGGTAGACATCCATTCTTGTATTTGCATTTATTCTATCATTAGCTGTGAATATAGGGACGAAGGCCTGCTAGGAGCGGCATACCTCCATTTTTGTATTTACATTCATTCTATCATTAACTGTGAATGCTCAGGCGAAGGCCTGCTAGGAGCGGCAGACCTCTATTCTTGTTTTTGTATTTATTCTATCATTAGCTGTGAATACAGGGGTGAAGGCCTGCTAGGAACAGCAGACCTCCATTCTTGTATTTGCATTTATTCTATCATTAGCTGTGAATATAGGAACGAATGACTGCTAGGAGCGGTAGACCTCTATTCTTGTTTTTGTAATTATTCTATCATTAGCAGTGAATACAGGGGCGAGGGCCTGCTAGGCGCAGCAGACCTCCATTCTTGTATTTACATTTATTCTATCATTAGCTGTGAATACAGGGGTGAAGGCCTGCTAGGAGCAGCAGACCTCCATTCTTGTATTTACATTTATTCTATCATTAGCTGTGAATACAGGGGTGAAGGCCTGCTAGGAGCAGCAGACCTCCATTCTTGTATTTACATTTATTCTATCATTAGCTGTGAATACAGGGGCGAAAGCCTTTTCGGAGCAGCAGACCTCCATTCTTGTATTTACATTTGTTCTATCATTAGCTGTGAATCCAGGGGTGAAGGCCTGCTAGTAGCAGCAGACCTCTATTCTTGTATTTACATGTATTCTATCATTAGCTGTGAATACAGGGGTGAAGGCCTGCTAGGAGCAGCGGACCAACATTCTTGTATTAACATTTATTATATCATTAACTGTGAATGCTCAGGAGAAGGCCTGCTAGAAGCGGCAGACCTCCATTCCTGTATTTACATTTATTCTATCATTAACTGTGAATGCTCAGGAGAAGGCCTGCTAGGAGCGGCAGACCTCCATTCTTGTATTTACATTTATTCTGTCATTAACTGTGAATGCTCAGGTGAAGGCCAGCTAGGCGCAGCTGACCTCCATTCTTGTATTTACATTTATTCTATCATTAACTGTGAATGCTCAGGCAAAGGCCTGCCAGGCGCAGCAGACCTCCATTCTTGTATTTACATTTATTCTATCATTAACTGTGAATGCTCAGGTGAAGGCCTGCTAGGCGCAGCAGACCTCCATTCTTGTATTTACATTTATTCTATCATTAGCTGTGAATACAGGGGCGAAGGCCTGCTAGGAGCAGCAGACCTCTATTCTTGTATTTACATTTATTCTATCATTAGCTGTGAATACAGGGGTGAAGGCCTGCTAGTAACAGCGGACCTACATTCTTGTATTTACATTTATTCTATCATTGGCTATGAATACAGGGGTGAAGGCCTGCTAGGAGCAGCAGACCTCCATTCTTGTATTTGCATTTATTCTATCATTAGCTGTGAATACAGGGGCGAAGGCCTGCTAGGAGCAGCAGACCTCCATTCTTGTATTTGCATTTATTCTATCATTAGCTGTGAATACAGGGACGAAGGCATGCTCGGAGCGGCAGACCTCCATTCTTGAATCTACATTTGTTCTATCATTAGCTGTGAATACAGGGGCGAAAGCCTGCTGGGAGCGGCAGACCTCCATTCTTGTATTTACATTTGTTCTATCATTAGCTGTGAATACAGGGGTGAAGGCCTGCTAGGAGCAGCAGACCTCTATTCTTGTATTTATATTTATTCTATCATTAGCTGTGAATACAGGGGTGAAGGCCTGCTAGGAGCAGCGGACCTACATTCTTGTATTTACATTTATTCTATCATTAACTGTGAATGCTCAGGAGAAGGCCTGCTAGGAGCCGCAGACCTCCATTCTTGTATTTACATTTATTCTATCATTAACTGTGAATGCTCAGGTGAAGGCCTGCTAGGCGCAGCAGACCTCCATTCTTGTATTTACATTCATTCTATCATTAGCTGTGAATACAGGGTTGAAGGCCTTCTAGGAGCGGCAGACCTTCATTCTTGTATTTAAATGTATTCTATCATTAGCTCTGAATATAGGGACGAAGGCCTGCTAGGAACAGCAGACCTCCACTCTTGTATTCACATTTATTCCATCATTAGCTGTGAATACAGGGACCAAGGCCTGCTAGGAGCAGCAGACCTCCATTCTTGTATTTACATTTATTCTATCATTAGCTGTGAATACAGGGGTGAAGGTCTGCTAGGAGCAGCAGACCTCCATTCTTGTATTTACATTCATTCTATCATTAGCTGTGAATACAGGGACGAAGGCCTGCTAGGAGCGACAGACCTCCATTCTTGTTTTTGTGTTTATTCTATCATTAGCTGTGAATACAGGGGTGAAGGCCTGCTAGGAACAGCAGACCTCCATTCTTGTATTTGCATTTATTCTATCATTAGCTGTGAATACAGGGGCGAAGGCCTGCTCGGAGCGGCAGACCTCCGTTCTTATATTTACATTTATTCCACAATTAGCTGTGAATATAGGGACGAAGGCCTGCTAGGAGCAGCAGACCTCCATTCTTGTATTTGCATTTATTCTATTATTAGCTGTGAATACAGGGGCGAAGGTCTGCTAGGAGCAGCAGACCTCCATTTTTTTATTTACATTTATTCTATCATTAACTGTGAATGCTCAGGAGAAGGCCTGCTAGGAGAGGCATACCTCTATTCTTGTATTTACATTTATTCTATCATTAGCCGTGAATGCTCAGGTGACAGCCTGCTAGGAGCAGCAGACCTCCATTCTTGTATTTACATGTATTCTATCATTAGCTGTGAATACAGGGGCGAAGGCCTGCTAGGAGCGGCAGACCTCCATTCTTGTTTTTGTATTTATTCTATCATTAGCTGTGAATACAGGGGTGAAGGCCTGCTAGGAGCAGCAGACCTCCATTCTTGTATTTACATGTATTCCATCATTAGCTGTGAATATAGGGACGAAGGCCTGCTAGGAGCGGTAGACCTCTATTCTTGTATTTACATTCATTCTATCATTAGCTGTGAATACAGGGGCGTAGGCCTGCTAGCAGTGGCAGACCTCCATTTTTGTATTTACATTCATTCTATCATTAGCTGTGAATACAGGGGTGAAGGCCTGCTAGGAACAGCAGACCTCCATTCTTGTATTTGCATTTATTCTATCATTAGTGGTGAATATAGGGACGAAGGCCTCCTCGGAGCGGCAGACCTCCATTCTTGTATCTACATTTGTTCCATCATTAGCTGTGAATACAGGGGCGAAAGTCTGCTGGGAGCAGCTGACCTCCATTCTTGTATTTACATTTGTTCTATCATTAGCTGTGAATACAGGGGCGAAGGCCTTCTAGGAGCGGCAGACCTCCATTCTTGTATTTACATTTATTCTATCATTAACTGTGAATACTGGGACGAAGGCCTGCTAGGAGCGGCGGACCTACATTCTTGTATTTATATTTATTCTATCATTAACTGTGAATGCTCAGGAGAAGGCCTGCTAGGAGCGGCAGAACTCCATTCTTGTATTTACATTTATTCTATCATTAACTGTGAATGCTCAGGTGAAGGCCTGCTAGGCGCAGCTGACCTCCATTCTCGTATTTACATTCATTCTATCATTAGCTGTGAATACAGGGGCGAAGGCCTGCTCGGAGCGGCAGACCTCTGTTCTTGTATTTACATTTATTCTACAATTAGCTGTGAATATAGGGACGAAGGCCTGCTAGGAGCAGCAGACCTCCATTCTTGTATTTGCATTTATTCTATCATTAGCTGTGAATACAGGGGCGAAGGTCTGCTAGGAGCAGCAGACCTCCATTTTTTTATTTACATTTATTCTATCATTAACTGTGAATGCTCAGGAGAAGGCCTGCTAGGAGCGGCATACCTCTATTCTTGTATTTACATTTATTCTATCATTAGCTGTGAATACAGCGGCGAAGACCTGCTAGGAGCAGCAGACCTCCATTCTTGTATTTACATTCATTCTATCATTAGCTGTGAATACAGGGGTGAAGACCTGCTAGGAGCAGCAGACCTCCATTCTTGTATTTACATTCATTCTATCATTAGCTGTGAATACAGGGGTGAAGGCCTGCTAGGAGCGGCAGACCTCCATTCTTGTATTTGCATTTATTCTATCATTAGCTGTGAATACAGGGGTGAAGGCCTGCTAGGAACAGCAGACCTCCATTCTTGTATTTGCATTTATTCTATCATTAGCTGTGAATACAGGGGCGAAGGTCTGCTAGGAGCAGCAGACCTCCAATTTTTTTTATTTACATTTATTCTATCATTAACTGTGAATGCTCAGGAGAAGGCCTGCTAGGAGAGGCAGACCTCTATTCTTGTATTTACATTTATTCTATCATTAGCTGTGAATACAGGGGCGAAAGTCTGCTGGGAGCAGCTGACCTCCATTCTTGTATTTACATTTGTTCTATCATTAGATGTGAATACAGGGGTGAAGGCCTGCTAGGAGCGGCAGACCTCCATTCTTGTATCTACATTTGTTCTATCATTAGCTGTGAATACAGGGGCGAAGGCCTGCTAGGAGCAGCAGACCTCTATTCTTGTATTTACATTTATTCTATCATTAGCTGTGAATACAGGGGCGAAAGTCTGCTGGGAGCAGCTGACCTCCATTCTTGTATTTACATTTGTTCTATCATTAGCTGTGAATACAGGGGTGAAGGCCTGCTAGGAGCGGCAGACCTCCATTCTTGTATCTACATTTGTTCTATCATTAGCTGTGAATACAGGGGCGAAAGTCTGCTGGGAGCAGCTGACCTCCATTCTTGTATTTACATTTGTTCTATCATTAGCTGTGAATAGAGGGGCGAAGGCCTTTCAGGAGCAGAAGACCTCTATTCTTGTATTTACATGTATTCTATTATTAACTGTGAATACTGGGACGAAGGCCTGATAGGAGCGGCGGACCTACATTCTTGTATTTACATTTATACTATCATTAACTGTGAATGCTCAGGTGAAGGCCTGCTAGGAGCAGCAGACCTCAATTCTTGTATTTGCATTTATTCTATCATTAGCTGTGAATACAGGGGCGAAGGCCTGCTAGGAACAGCAGACCTCCATTCTTGTATTTGCATTTATTCGATCATTAACTGTGAATGCTCAGGTGAAGGCCTGCTAGGCGCAGCAGACCTCCATTCTTGTATTTGCATTTATTCTATCATTAGCAGTGAATACAGGGGCGAAGGCCTGCTAGGGGCAGCAGACCTACATTCTTGTATTTGCATTTATTCTATCATTAGCTGTGAATATAGGGGCGAAGGCCTGCTAGGAGCAGCAGACCTCCATTCTTGTATTTGCATTTATTCTGTCATTAACTGTGAATGCTTAGGTGAAGGCCTGCTAGGCGCAGCAGACCTCCATTCTTGTATTTGCATTTATTATACCATTAGCTGTGAATGCTCAGGTGAAGGCCTGCTAGGAGCAGCAGACCTCCATTCTTGTATTTGCATTTATTCTATCATTAGCTGTGAATGCTCAGGTGAAGGCCTGCAGGAGCAGCAGACCTCCATTCTTATATTTACATTTATTCTATCATTAGCTGTGAATACAGGCGTGAAGGCCTGCTAGGAGCAGCAGACCTCCATTCTTGTATTTACATTTATTCTATCATTAGCTGTGAATACAGGGGCGAAGGCCTGCTAGGAACAGCAGACCTCCATTCTTGTTTTTGCATTTATTCTATCATTAGTGGTGAATACAGGGACGAAGGCCTGCTAGGAGCAGCAGACCTCCATTCTTGTATCTACATTTGTTCCATCATTAGCTGTGAATACAGGGGCGAAGGCCTTCTAGGAGCAGCGGACCTACATTCTTGTATTTACATTTATTCTATCATTAACTGTGAATGCTCAGGAGAAGGCCTGCTAGGAGCGGCAGACCTGAATTCTTGTATTTGCATTTATTCTATCATTAGCAGTGAATACAGGGGCGAAGGCCTGCTAGGAGGAGCAGCCCTCCATTCTTGTATTTGCATTTATTCTATCATTAGCTGTGAATACAGGGGCGAAGGCCTGCTAGGAGCAGCAGACCTGAATTCTTGTATTTGCATTTATTCTATCATTAGCAGTGAATACAGGGGCGAAGGCCTGCTAGGAGCGGCAGACCTCCATTCTTGTTTTTGTATTTATTCCATCATTAGCTGTGAATACAGGGGTGAGGGCCTGCTAGGAACAGCAGACCTCTATTCTTGTATTTGCATTTATTCTATCATTAGCTGTGAATACAGGGATGAAGGCCTGCTAGGAGCGGTAGACCTCCATTCTTGTATTTGCATTTATTCTATCATTAGCAGTGAATACAGGGGCGAAGGCCTGCTAGGGGCAGCAGACCAACATTCTTGTATTTGTATTTATTCTATCATTAGCTGTGAATATAGGGGCGAAGGCCTGCTAGGAGCAGCAGATCTCCATTCTTGTATTTAAATTTGTTCTATCATTATCTGTGAATACAGGGGTGAAGGCCTGCTATGAGCAGCAGACCTCCATTCTTGTGTTTGAATTTATTCTATCATTAACTGTGAATGCTCAGGTGAAGGCCTGCTAGGAACAGCATACCTACATTCTTGTATTTACCTTTATTCTATCATTTGCTGTGAATACAGGGGCGAAGGCCTGCTAGGAGCGGTAGACCTCCATTCTTGTATTTGCATTTTATTCTATCATTAGCAGTGAATACAGGGGTGAAGGCCTGCAAGGAGCAGCAGACCTCCATTCTTGTATTTGCATTTATTCTATCATTAGCAGTGAATACAGGGGCGAGGGCCTGCTAGGAGCGGCAGACCTCCATTCTTGTATTTACATTTATTCTATCATTAACTGTGAATGCTCAGGTGAAGGCCTGCTTGGAGCAGCAGAACTCCATTCTTGTATTTACATTTATTCTATCATTAGCTGTGAATGCTCAGGTGAAGGCCTGCGGGAGCAGCAGACCTCCATTCTTGTATTTGCATTTATTCTATCATTAGCTGTGAATACAGGGGCGAAGGCCTGCTAGGGGCAGCAGACCTCTATTCTTGTATTCACATTTATTCCATCATTAGCTGTGAAGCCAGGGGCAAAGGCCTGCTAGGGGCGGCAGACCTCCATTCTTGTATTTGCATATATTCTATCATTAGCTGTGAATACAGGGGCGAAGGCTTGCTAGGGGCAGCAGACCTCCATTCTTGTATTCGCATTTATTCCATCATTAGCTGTGAAGCCAGGGGCAAAGGCCTGCTAGGGGCGGCAGACCTCCATTCTTGTATTTGCATTTATTCTATCATTAGCTGTGAAGCCAGGGGCAAAGGCCTGCTAGGGGTGACAGACCTCCATTCTTGTATTTGCATTTATTCTATCATTAGCTGTGAATACAGGGGTGAAGGCCTGCTAGGAGCAGCAGACCTCCATTCTTGTATTTACATTTATTCTATTGTTAGCTGTGAATACAGGGACGAAGGCCTGCTAGGAGCGGCAGACCTCTATTCTTGTATTTGCGTCTATTTTATCATTAGCTGTGAATACAGGGGCGATGGCCTGAAAGGAGCAGCAGACCTCCATTCTTGTATTTACATTTATTCTATCATTAGCTATGAATATAGGGGCGAAGGCCTGCTTGGGGCGGCAGACCCCCATTCTTGTATTAGCATTTATTCTATCATTAGCTATGAATATAGGGGCGAAGGCCTGCTGGGGGTGGCAGACCTCCATTCTTGTATTTGCATTTATTCTATCATTAGCTGTGAATACATGTCACCTCTACAGCCTGAAATAAATGATGTGCCCCTACTGTTGGAATTTGAACCACCCACCGTTAATGAAGTGTTGGGAGGTCTCACTGAGATTAAGTCAGGAACCCCGGTTGACCCCCTTCTGCCCCGCTCCTGTTAAAAAATTATGCCCCAACTTTCAAATATACTAAGTGGAATTTTTAATATGTCATTAGAGCAAGCTAAAGTCCCCACTTGATGGAAAAATGCCCAAGTCAAACCTATTCTTAAAAAACCTTAGGCAGGTCCCAATTTACCAGCTAGTTATCATCCTATCTCATGGTTACCTTATTTTGGGAGGGTGTTAGAACATCTAGTCAACAAACGGCTCACTGCTCATCTTGAAAATCATGGTCTCTTGGACCCCTCTCAATCGGGTTTCCGTGCCGCTCATAGCATGGAAACTGTGGTTGTTGGGATCACTGATAACATCAGGCTCGCACTAGGCCCTTGTCCTTCCCCCAAGCAAGCAGTACGCAACCTCGGAGTAACCATCGATAATACATTGTCCATGTAAACCCATGTCAACCAGGTACTTAGTGCCTGCTATGGAATCATGCATAATCCCCGTAGAATTTTCAAGTGGCTACCCATGAAAGCAAGGAACCCTCTGGTGCAAGGTCTAATCATCGGCCGACTGGATTATGGGAATGCTTTAGTGGTGGCACTTAATGAGGATCTGCTTTCCAAGCTTCAGAGTCTTCAGAACACTGCTGCCAGACTCATTCTCAATACCCCTCCAAGATCCCCTTCTGCCCCTAACCGTAAAACTCTTCATTGGCTTCCGGTGCGGCAAAGAGGCCATTTTAGAATCCTATGCCTCACTCACAGGACCTTGTATGATACCAGCCCAAGATACCTAGCTAAAAAACTTCAATGGTACATGCCTGGAAGATCTTTAAGGTCAGGTACCAAATTGTACCTTGTTCGCCCACGTATTGGAACCTCTCGAAATGGTGGACGATCATTCTCTTATTTGGCCCCTATGCTCTGTAACAAGCTACCTTCACACCTCCCATCCATAGTCGATTATTGATGCTTCCGAAGAGAATTAAAAACATGGCTCTTTCCCTAGTAAGTTTGCCTTCTTTGTCCTTGCTGTTGTCCTTTTGCTGCTGTTTGTTGCTCAGCGCCATGAGACCTCCCCGGTGATATGTGCGCTTAACAAGAACATTTGACATTAACATTGGCAGGCCTGGAAGGAGCAGCAGGCCTCCATTCTTGTATTCGCATTGTGAAACTTTTTATTAAAGGGACCGACGCAGCTTTAAAAGAAATCGCATTTGAGAAGATATCGGTGAGAACAAGCAGTGGTCCCCTTGACCGTTGCCTGTTACCCCTGTGATCGACTGACGTGACTTTCAAAGGGCAGGTGCTCCCCTCGGAACCCTTTCTCTGAAGCAAAGTAGTTACCACCTCCAATAAGGTTTTGGTAACTGGTCCATGGTTTGTGACGGCAGTTATGGTGAGAAACTATTGTGTGTAAAATACCAAATCACAGTCAGGAAGGAACGCCCTTTTACAACCCTTCCTAATTGTGATTTAATATATGTCTCAAAACCTTTGCTTTCCCAACGAATTTAGTACATCGTAAATGGACATTTTGGGTGGCAAACCCTGTGATTTTGTGAATTGTAGGGGTTGTGATTGTAAAATGATTTTGTATATCTCACCCTAAATTGGGCTTCTAAACCATAGACTTGCAATAGCGCCCATCTGCTTTCTTATTTATGTCCATGTATGTATAGAGTGCTGACATAGCTGAAAGGTTACAGAGCATTTTTACAGGTTCAAATGCAAAGATACAGTCATCGTGTGATTGGAGAGTCGGCTGTTTATTAATAACCAATGCACACTGAACTGCATTACGATCCAAAGTTCTTTAAGGCGGTGGATATTTAGCGCTTTTTAAAATTGAAGCAGGATTGAGCAGTTCTGGCTGTTATGGGATTGTTGTTCTGTATCCTGGATGCAGTGATGGAGAAGGCCTGATGCCTTCGTGTTGATTGTTCCACCTCTTTGTCTCCAGTCTGATAGTCTCCTTGCTGTAGGTCCACAGGAGATGGTAGTTCCTAGCTAGACCTGCAGGGGCGCCGGTCGTTAAGGCTTTGTAGATGATGCAGCTGGTTTTGATGATGCTACAGGCTGTGAAGTGCAATCAGTGGAGATCCATCAGGGTGGGGGGGTCATTGGTCATAGTTCTTCAGGTCCTTCATTAGCCGTCCTGCTGCATTGCTGTATGAAGAATGCTCTGAAGGAAGAGCTTGTGGATCTGAGCATTGCTACCAAGCAGATGAATGACGGGTCTAAAGTTGCTTCCTAGGCGGCCTCACTTAGTAGAAAATGCTGGTCACAGGCCATCTTACTTTTCTTGGCAATGTGCTCCTTGAAGATGAGACCTGTGTCTAGGGTGAACTGGCTTTGGCTATAAATGTGTGTTTAAATCCATCCAGGTTCTTTGTAGCAGCTTTGGCTAGTTGTTGGAGGTTGTTCTTGGGGATCAGCAGGATTTTTACTTTGATCAGATTAAACTTCAGGTAGGTGCTGTACATCCCGGTCTGGATGAGGTACAAGAAGCACTTTAAGAACTGGATGTCTTTCCCAGGCGTGACCTTCAATTACAGGTGTGAGTCATGAGTGTAGTGGAGACTTTTGATGTCATCTGTGAGTAGAGCCACAGGGGGCTCAATGTTGGGACTGAAGATGATGCAGGACAATATGAAATGCTGAGGTACTCCACAGATGAGCCACATCTTTGGGACCAGCAGGTGCCCATGTGAATGAACTCATGTCCTTTGGATAGGCAGGTGGAGAACCAGTAAAGGGCGTCTCCATGGAAACCTACTTGAGACTAAACAGAGTCAAGGAGGATCGGGTGGCCAATGGTGTTGAAGGCAGCTGAGAGGTTCAGTAATATCAGGAGGCAGCGGTCATCTCTATGGGTTATCAGAAGGATGCAGTCAATGATACGTAGTTTAGTTGGGTCATCTGTTTTGAAGGATGCGGTCTGTGATACGTAGGTTAGTTGGGTCATCTGTTTGGAATCAGAAGGATGCGGTCTATGATATGTAGGTTAGTTGGGTCATCTGTTTAGTAATCAGAAGGATGCGGTCTGTGATACGTAGGTTAGTTGGGTCATCTGTTTGGAATCAGAAGGATGCGGTCTGTGATATGGAGGTTAGTTGGGTCATCTGTTTGGGAATCAGAAGGATGCGGTCTGTGATATGGAGGTTAGTTGGGTCATCTCTATGGGTTATCAGAAGGATACAGTCAATGATACGTAGTTCAGTTGGGTCATCTGTTTTGGTAATCAGAAGGATGCAGTCTATGATATGTAGGTTAGTTGGGTCATCTGTTTGGGAATCAGAAGGATGCGGTCTGTGATATGTAGGTTAGTTGGGTCATCTGTTTGGGAATCAGAAGGATGCGGTCTGTGATACGTAGGTTAGTTGGGTCATCTGTTTGGAATCAGAAGGATGCGGTCTATGATATGTAGGTTAGTTGGGTCATCTGTTTGGGAATCAGAAGGATGCGGTCTGTGATATGTAGATTAGTTGGGTCATCTGTTTGGGAATCAGAAGGATGCGGTCTGTGATATGTAGGTTAGTTGGGTCATCTGTTTGGAATCAGAAGGATGCAGTCTATGATATGTAGGTTAGTTGGGTCATCTGTTTGGGAATCAGAAGGATGCGGTCTGTGATACGTAGGTTAGTTGGGTCATCTGTTTGGAATCAGAAGGATGCAGTCTATGATATGTAGGTTAGTTGGGTCATCTGTTTGGGAATCAGAAGGATGCGGTCTGTGATATGTAGGTTAGTTGGGTCATCTGTTTGGGAATCAGAAGGATGCGGTCTGTGATATGTAGGTTAGTTGGGTCATCTGTTTGGAATCAGAAGGATGCGGTCTGTGATATGTAGATTAGTTGGGTCATCTGTTTGGGAATCAGAAGGATGCGGTCTATGATATGTAGGTTAGTTGGGTCATCTGTTTGGGAATCAGAAGGATGCGGTCTGTGATATGTAGGTTAGTTGGGTCATCTGTTTGGGAATCAGAAGGATGCGGTCTATGATATGTAGGTTAGTTGGGTCATCTGTTTGGGAATCAGAAGGATGCGGTCTGTGATATGTAGGTTAGTTGGGTCATCTGTTTGGGAATCAGAAGGATGCGGTCTGTGATATGTAGGAAAGTTGGGTCATCTCTATGGGTAATCAGAAGGATGCGGTCGATGATATGTAGGTTAGTTGGGTCATCTGTTTGGGAATCAGAAGGATGCGGTCTATGATATGTAGGTTAGTTGGGTCATCTG
Source organism: Lissotriton vulgaris (assembly GCF_964263255.1). NCBI lineage: Eukaryota > Metazoa > Chordata > Amphibia > Caudata > Salamandridae > Lissotriton > Lissotriton vulgaris. Next base: position 22,751 of record NW_028242097.1, on the reverse strand, counting down.
TTTGGGAATCAGAAGGATGCGGTCTGTGATATGTAGGTTAGTTGGGTCATCTGTTTTGATAATCAGAAGGATGCGGTCTATGATATGTAGGTTAGTTGGGTCATCTCTATGGGTTATCGGAAGGATGTGGTCTGTGATATGTAGGTTAGTTGGGTCATCTATTTTGGTAATCAGAAGGATGCGGTCTATATGTAGGTTAGTTGGGTCATCTCTATGAGTTAACAGAAAGATGCGATCTATGATATGTAGGTTAGTTGGGTCATCTGTTTGGGAATCAGAAGGATGCGGTCTATGATATGTAGGTTAGTTGGGTCATCTGTTTGGGAATCAAAAGGATGCGGTCTGTGATACGTAGGTTAGTTGGGTCATCTGTTTGGAATCAGAAGGATGCGGTCTGTGATATGTAGATTAGTTGGGTCATCTGTTTGGGAATCAGAAGGATGTGGTCTGTGATATGTAGGTTAGTTGGGTCATCTGTTTGGAATCAGAAGGATGCAGTCTATGATATGTAGGTTAGTTGGGTCATCTGTTTGGGAATCAGAAGGATGCGGTCTGTGATACGTAGGTTAGTTGGGTCATCTGTTTGGAATCAGAAGGATGCAGTCTATGATATGTAGGTTAGTTGGGTCATCTGTTTGGGAATCAGAAGGATGCGGTCTGTGATATGTAGGTTAGTTGGGTCATCTGTTTGGGAATCAGAAGGATGCGGTCTGTGATATGTAGGTTAGTTGGGTCATCTGTTTGGAATCAGAAGGATGCGGTCTGTGATATGTAGATTAGTTGGGTCATCTGTTTGGGAATCAGAAGGATGCGGTCTATGATATGTAGGTTAGTTGGGTCATCTGTTTGGGAATCAGAAGGATGCGGTCTGTGATATGTAGGTTAGTTGGGTCATCTGTTTGGGAATCAGAAGGATGCGGTCTATGATATGTAGGTTAGTTGGGTCATCTGTTTGGGAATCAGAAGGATGCGGTCTGTGATATGTAGGTTAGTTGGGTCATCTGTTTGGGAATCAGAAGGATGCGGTCTGTGATATGTAGGAAAGTTGGGTCATCTCTATGGGTAATCAGAAGGATGCGGTCGATGATATGTAGGTTAGTTGGGTCATCTGTTTGGGAATCAGAAGGATGCGGTCTATGATATGTAGGTTAGTTGGGTCATCTGTTTGGGAATCAGAAGGATGCGGTCTGTGATATGTAGGTTAGTTGGGTCATCTGTTTTGATAATCAGAAGGATGCGGTCTATGATATGTAGGTTAGTTGGGTCATCTCTATGGGTTATCGGAAGGATGTGGTCTGTGATATGTAGGTTAGTTGGGTCATCTATTTTGGTAATCAGAAGGATGCGGTCTATATGTAGGTTAGTTGGGTCATCTCTATGAGTTATCAGAAAGATGCGATCTATGATATGTAGGTTAGTTGGGTCATCTGTTTGGGAATCAGAAGGATGCGGTCTATGATATGTAGGTTAGTTGGGTCATCTGTTTGGGAATCAGAAGGATGCGGTCTATGATATGTAGGTTAGTTGGGTCATCTGTTTGGGAATCAGAAGGATGCGGTCTGTGATATGTAGGTTAGTTGGGTCATCTGTTTGGGAATCAGAAGGATGCGGTCTATGATATGTAGGTTAGTTGGGTCATCTGTTTGGAATCAGAAGGATGCGGTCCGTGATATGTAGGTTAGTTGGATCATCTGTTTGGTAATCTGAAGGATGCGGTCTATGATACATAGGTTAGTTGGGTCATCTGTTTGGGAATCAGAAGGATGCAGTCTGTGATACGTAGGTTAGTTGGGTAATCTGTTTGGGAATCAGAAGGATGCGGTCTGTGATACGTAGGTTAGTTGGGTCATCTGTTTGGTAATCAGAAGGATGTGGTCTATGATACGTAGGTTAGTTGGGTCATCTGTTTGGAATCAGAAGGATGCGGTCTGTGATACGTAGGTTAGTTGGGTCATCTGTTTGGGAATCAGAAGGATGCGGTCTGTGATATGTAGGTTAGTTGGGTCATCTGTTTGGAATCAGAAGGATGCAGTCTATGATATGTAGGTTAGTTGGGTCATCTGTTTGGGAATCAGAAGGATGCGGTCTGTGATACGTAGGTTAGTTGGGTCATCTGTTTGGAATCAGAAGGATGCAGTCTATGATATGTAGGTTAGTTGGGTCATCTGTTTGGGAATCAGAAGGATGCGGTCTGTGATATGTAGGTTAGTTGGGTCATCTGTTTGGGAATCAGAAGGATGCGGTCTGTGATATGTAGGTTAGTTGGGTCATCTGTTTGGAATCAGAAGGATGCGGTCTGTGATATGTAGATTAGTTGGGTCATCTGTTTGGGAATCAGAAGGATGCGGTCTATGATATGTAGGTTAGTTGGGTCATCTGTTTGGGAATCAGAAGGATGCGGTCTGTGATATGTAGGTTAGTTGGGTCATCTGTTTGGGAATCAGAAGGATGCGGTCTATGATATGTAGGTTAGTTGGGTCATCTGTTTGGGAATCAGAAGGATGCGGTCTGTGATATGTAGGTTAGTTGGGTCATCTGTTTGGGAATCAGAAGGATGCGGTCTGTGATATGTAGGAAAGTTGGGTCATCTCTATGGGTAATCAGAAGGATGCGGTCGATGATATGTAGGTTAGTTGGGTCATCTGTTTGGGAATCAGAAGGATGCGGTCTATGATATGTAGGTTAGTTGGGTCATCTGTTTGGGAATCAGAAGGATGCGGTCTGTGATATGTAGGTTAGTTGGGTCATCTGTTTTGATAATCAGAAGGATGCGGTCTATGATATCTAGGTTAGTTGGGTCATCTCTATGGGTTATCGGAAGGATGTGGTCTGTGATATGTAGGTTAGTTGGGTCATCTATTTTGGTAATCAGAAGGATGCGGTCTATATGTAGGTTAGTTGGGTCATCTCTATGAGTTATCAGAAAGATGCGATCTATGATATGTAGGTTAGTTGGGTCATCTGTTTGGGAATCAGAAGGATGCGGTCTATGATATGTAGGTTAGTTGGGTCATCTGTTTGGGAATCAGAAGGATGCGGTCTGTGATACGTAGGTTAGTTGGGTCATCTGTTTGGAATCAGAAGGATGCGGTCTGTGATATGTAGATTAGTTGGGTCATCTGTTTGGGAATCAGAAGGATGCGGTCTGTGATATGTAGGTTAGTTGGGTCATCTGTTTGGAATCAGAAGGATGCAGTCTATGATATGTAGGTTAGTTGGGTCATCTGTTTGGGAATCAGAAGGATGCGGTCTGTGATACGTAGGTTAGTTGGGTCATCTGTTTGGAATCAGAAGGATGCAGTCTATGATATGTAGGTTAGTTGGGTCATCTGTTTGGGAATCAGAAGGATGCGGTCTGTGATATGTAGGTTAGTTGGGTCATCTGTTTGGGAATCAGAAGGATGCGGTCTGTGATATGTAGGTTAGTTGGGTCATCTGTTTGGAATCAGAAGGATGCGGTCTGTGATATGTAGATTAGTTGGGTCATCTGTTTGGGAATCAGAAGGATGCGGTCTATGATATGTAGGTTAGTTGGGTCATCTGTTTGGGAATCAGAAGGATGCGGTCTGTGATATGTAGGTTAGTTGGGTCATCTGTTTGGGAATCAGAAGGATGCGGTCTATGATATGTAGGTTAGTTGGGTCATCTGTTTGGGAATCAGAAGGATGCGGTCTGTGATATGTAGGTTAGTTGGGTCATCTGTTTGGGAATCAGAAGGATGCGGTCTGTGATATGTAGGAAAGTTGGGTCATCTCTATGGGTAATCAGAAGGATGCGGTCGATGATATGTAGGTTAGTTGGGTCATCTGTTTGGGAATCAGAAGGATGCGGTCTATGATATGTAGGTTAGTTGGGTCATCTGTTTGGGAATCAGAAGGATGCGGTCTGTGATATGTAGGTTAGTTGGGTCATCTGTTTTGATAATCAGAAGGATGCGGTCTATGATATGTAGGTTAGTTGGGTCATCTCTATGGGTTATCGGAAGGATGTGGTCTGTGATATGTAGGTTAGTTGGGTCATCTATTTTGGTAATCAGAAGGATGCGGTCTATATGTAGGTTAGTTGGGTCATCTCTATGAGTTATCAGAAAGATGCGATCTATGATATGTAGGTTAGTTGGGTCATCTGTTTGGGAATCAGAAGGATGCGGTCTATGATATGTAGGTTAGTTGGGTCATCTGTTTGGGAATCAGAAGGATGCGGTCTATGATATGTAGGTTAGTTGGGTCATCTGTTTGGGAATCAGAAGGATGCGGTCTGTGATATGTAGGTTAGTTGGGTCATCTGTTTGGGAATCAGAAGGATGCGGTCTATGATATGTAGGTTAGTTGGGTCATCTGTTTGGAATCAGAAGGATGCAGTCCGTGATATGTAGGTTAGTTGGATCATCTGTTTGGTAATCTGAAGGATGCGGTCTATGATACATAGGTTAGTTGGGTCATCTGTTTGGGAATCAGAAGGATGCAGTCTGTGATACGTAGGTTAGTTGGGTAATCTGTTTGGGAATCAGAAGGATGCGGTCTGTTATACGTAGGTTAGTTGGGTCATCTGTTTGGTAATCAGAAGGATGTGGTCTATGATACGTAGGTTAGTTGGGTCATCTGTTTGGAATCAGAAGGATGCGGTCTGTGATACGTAGGTTAGTTGGGTCATCTGTTTGGGAATCAGAAGGATGCAGTCTATGATACGTAGGTTAGTTGGGTCAAATCAAAATAGTCTTTATTCGATATTTTTCAATCATAAAAGACATTTACAAGTTCATCCCCCGCCCAATAGATGGTAAGATCCACAATTGGTCGTTTCAACTATATCTTAAAAAGAACTTGCTAGCTCATTCATGTTCACAAAAATTAAATATATTAAAAAGATAAAACAGTATTAAAAAGGTAATTCATTAAATGCTAGATACATTGGTTTCGCAATACAATTTACAAAATCGAATAGCAGCATATAACAACTGGCCCCTGGGGTTATTGCAAACTCATTTTACGGGCCCGAATTATCCACATCCAGTGTAAGAATTTAGACATGGCTATTACAACTGGCTGAGAAGTATCAGTTCTTAAAATCCTAATGGCCTCGCTAGCAGTTTTGAGGCCTAACTGAACACAAATCGGTTTAAGCCACGACTTTCTTGGTACATTATAATCTGGGCAGGCAAACAATACATGCCGAATATTTTCCCTTTGGTCAGGGCAAAAAGGGCACACCGAACTTTGGTTCCCACGCCATTTTGCAGTTAAAATATTTACGATTTGTGTGTAAGGAAGATGGCGTCTGTGTGAGCGGCCGCAGCAGCAGTGCTCCGCAGCGCTGGGCAGCATACATCAAAGAAAATACTTTCTCTACATCCCTACGCCTTTACATTTCGGGTGCTCACAATCACTATGATTTCCTGCATCAATTTGATCAGCCATTCTGAGCTGCATTACGTTTTTTTTCCAGTCTGCAGCATTACCGCAACACTAGATCCGAGAAACTCCGCCTGAAAGATCGAGCCACATTTTTTATATTGTAATATGGAAGCAGCGCACCGGTAAGGATTGATCATGAACTAAACCTTCTGACTTTGTTTTCAATACTCAAATACTCGAAAACTATCAGCTAAACTGTTAAAAAAACAAATGCTAAATGCTGTCACCACCGTTACCGTTACCGTTATCCTATCACTTATTCTATCACTGTTTGGCTCCAGTCCTTATACTCCCTGTGCTCACACGACTATAATGGCTAAGGGCTGCTAAGGACTCTCTCTCCCTGCCTCTTTTGCCTTTCACAATTCTTTCGTCCTGCGCTCTCACCTCTGACTCCCCCTCGTCATCTAAAAGTGATATACTTCAAAATATCGCCAACAACCACGCCTGCTCGCTCAGCTGACCTCTGATGCCCTCTCCTCTTCAATTCATACAAACACCGAAAATCGTTCCCTCACCTTGCCTCCATGGTTCCAAAACTTCATCTGCTAACACAAGAGCAGGGGTTTTAAATCTCACGCAGGCGCCGTACTCCACGTTTCTCGTTGCCAGGGCAACGCAGGGAGCTATCTTAAGAAGGAGAGAGAAGGAAAGAGCAGAGGGGGTGAATGCGAATGCTGCTCATAGGCAGAACACATTTACTGAGAGGGAGACTCTGTCTTGGAGGCAGTACTGGGTTTGGGACTGTGACCACTTCATTTGCCCTACCTGATACAGTGATAAATATACCGATAAAAATCGTTTTTTTATCTATAGCTAGGGCAACCAAATCTCAACTGCTTAGACTGTGTAGACTGTGTAAAACTTGCCCCTCTGTCACCGATACCTCACGGAGTGTGGTAAATCTCTTGAAGAAAACTAAGTACAAAAAGGGCCAGAAGAGCAGTGAAATCTTCCTAAAAAAACGCTCTTATTGGAAGAAAGGAGTCCAAGAAGTCAAAGGAAGACGACCGCAGCAGGATTCACAGACGGACCTACAGATACCAGGGAAGAATCAGAGATTGATCGCAGCACTATATCAGGATACAGATATGGAGAGGGTCACTGGAGATGGCAGAGAGGATGGAGAAGAGGAGCTCGCAGCACAAAACGACCAAAAAATCGCAAAGAGTCAAAAAAGCCAGAAAATACAAACCGCAACGCTAACATTAAGCAATACGGGACGTGACAGAGAGAAGAGGGATGAAGGCGCACTCCTACAAGGAGATACACTGATCCAAGAAAACCCGGCACACTCAAAGGGCGTGATAAGCCTAGGAAATCAAAATGATGAGGGTGCCGAAACTGAAGAAATACTTGAAGAGGCACATACCTCACATCTAATTAACAGACATAAAGGCCCTGAAACCAGGGGAGCTAGAGCAAAGGAAAAAGACCTGACAAGAAATGAATCCCAAGAAAAAAGGAAAACTAAAGATAAAAATGCAGAAAAGCTGGAAAAGGAAAGAGAAAGAGAAAGAGAAAAGGCAAGACGCAAGGAGAGAGAGAAAGAGAAAGAGAAGGAGAAAGAGGCTAACAGAAAAAAGAGAAAGGAGGAGCAACAGAGGAAATAGAGGAAAACATGAAGCTGGAGCTAATGGCCAAAAAAGCACAGAGATTACAGACTATAAAAAATTTAAAAGCCGCTGCCAAGAATACTGGACTACAGACAACATCCCAGCCAAGAATATCTAATATATTCAGCCCCCGACCCAAGGAGTGCCCGAGCGACACGTCAGCAAAAGAAAAAGTACAGAGCCAACTGCAAAGCAAGAACTTTAGAGAGCTGAATGAGCTGAATGAAAACTGTAAAGATACTCAGAGTGTGGTCCTAACTAATGCCAACCCCGATGCCAACCCTGAGGGGAATCATACCACAGGACTAGGCAAAGGAACCCTGAAAGCTGACCCCAATATGAGGGACAATGAGATAAGAGCATCCGTAGAAGCTGATACAGAGGCTGTTGAAATGATAATTAATCAGAGAGAGCAATCTGATCAAAAAAACACGAATCAGGAAACTGAGTATCTACATCACTCTCTCAACATGCAAATGCAAATGCATCTAGCTGGGAATGAAATACACTCAGTTAATCACTCACCTTCAGACTAAGACTCCGAATCAGAATTATATGAAACAGGGATGTCTATTTCAAGTGACTCAAGTGATTTAGGTGAACTAAGCGACACAAGTGAGTCAGGTCCCAGTGCGAAAATTGACTCTGTACCTTTGGAGATCTCTGGCTCCAACGATTCAAGATTACTCAGCGAAACTAACACTAGAAAGAAAAAGAGCGGGGGTAAAAAAAGGATAAAACATAAAAGAGGAAAAAATATGATGAACGAAGAGACCACAGACCCCGGTAACAACACAGACTATGCCATAAGCAGACCTAACTCTACCCGAAAAACACCAGGAGAAAAAACAACTGAGCCTTCATTGAGCGAGGTACTAAGCTCAATAAAAAAAATTCATGAGGATGTGAAGAAAGATAGCCAAAGGAATCGCATGGCTATTGAAAAATTACAAGGCGCAGTAAAAAAAGTGGGTAACATTTGCTCTGAGATGCTGAACAATGCAAACTTTCACCTCCAGTCACAAAGATCTGGGTTTAATCCATTGTTTTTTTGCTCACCAAGCCACCCCAGTTTGGACCTAGCCTTATGCAAATAGTTCTTGACTCTGTTCCGGGAATAGTTCAGCCCAAACTGCCAAGCCAGATCCTCCCTGGACTCGAAACAAGCATCCTATGAACAGTATTGGGGCATCACCCCCATTAGCCAGGATAGCTTTAATCCAGTGGTGCAGTGAGCACAGGACCCACATTTGGGCATACCCTTCCCACTTAGGACGATACAAACAAAAGGAACAAATGATGGACGAAAAGTGAGTATTCATCCCCAGTTTCAAAGATCTGAGTTTTTAATCCATACCGCCCCAGTTTGGACCCGGCCATGTGCAAATCAGTCTTGGCCCTTCTCCTCGTGGGAACAGCCCAGCCTGAACTTTCAAGCCAGGTCTTTCCTGAACCTGAAACAAGCATCCTAGGACCGGTATTGGGGCATCACCCATTATCAGCCAGGCTAGCTTAAATCCAGTGGCGCAGTGAGCACAGGACACATGTCTGGGCGTTCCCTTCCGACTGAAGTAAATGACTCAAATTGGGTCACTCGGGTCACTCGCGACCACCTCTCACCCTTCCACACAAATGAAGAGTCAGTCAGACAGTAGAGAATACAAACCAAGCTATTTATTAGTATAAAGCTCGAGCGGAGTCCAGTCCGACCAGCCTCCTAGGATTGCTGTAGAGGAACTGACATCAGCAAGCATAAAGTTACATTATGTACATTCCAGAACCAATAAAGACACGCCCATTATGGAATTTTCTAAACAGATGCTGTAATACAGTGGAGTACAAAGCATAAGTTTCGATACCGAGGAAGGGCACACATTATCCACTACCCAAGGTTGCTCAGCTTGTTCCCACGACTAGACAAGTGGGAGAAGGCCTTTATCTAACGGGAAAGAACATTGTATTCATGAAAGAAGCAAAGCTCGGCCTTGGAGAATTGAAACCTAGCAAGGTCGTTTTCTCGAAAACAGCTAAGGAGTAGTTTTGATCGCTATACAAAATGGTGTCTAAAATACAAAATGGTGCCGCGAATGCTAACTTATATGAACAAAATCATTTCTATTCTAAGAGACCCCTGGTTAGCATGAGCTAAAACAGTTTGTGTTTAGAACAAAAGCGAACAAATGTGAAGAACAGGAACACATTAATACATTTCTATACACATTCCATATTGTCTGCATTAGGAAGGGAATCTGTAAGAAGGGAAGAGGTTTCGAAAGAGCCCTCATCAATCTGGATGATGTTGTCACCTCCTTTTGCATCATAATTGCAGCATTGGTATCATGGATAGATATTTTCCTTTTGGGAGTCAAAACAGTAGCACAATAGGAGCACCACCTAGGCAGACATTGATTGAGGACACAGCAGAACACCAATACCGCAACAAGATAAATCACCTTCTCTAAAATCCAGCCCCAACCTCCAAAACGAAACCAATTCCAAGTCCCGCTCTCCATTCCCTTGACATTTTCAAGGACATCTCAAATGTGGTGGGCAATATTCTTTTCCATATTTGTTATCCCAACTGCACATTGGTCGCCAATTACAGCGCATGCACCACCACTCTTGGCCGAAATAAAATCAACTGCATGCCCGGTCTGTTCGGAATAGATCTGCATGCGTTCTAACTGAGTGGTGATGCCACGCAAAGCTGCCACAGTGGTGTTGGATCATATTTGCAACTTACATCCAAAATATTCTCGAGCCTTTTCACCTCTCACCATCGCTATTCCTAATGTGAAAATTGAAGACCAGATATAGCAAAATGTAATACCATTGCTAGAGGTATTTATCTCTATATCTGTCACTCCTTCACAGAACTCTTTTGCCAGAGTCCTTTTCACCCATTTCACCCTATGTTGGGCACGTCTGCAAGGCACACCCAAAGGTAATACCATTCCAAGGACCACATCTTCTGTACCATTATGAACATTGGAGTAAGTACCATTCGACAAAATGAAAAATCCCGGCTGTGCAACATCTGGCCTATTATAATTCACAGCAGAGTATCGAGAATTCCTCCCTATGGTACTTGAATCTTTAGGATGAACCAAAGGGAATGTCTGCTTATATAAGACCACCCCTGAACAATTTATATACAACGCAGTGTCATTACTATTAATAATAGGACAAAGGACAGGGTAATAACCAGCTTTCCGGGAGACTGTCACTTCTTTGTATTGCCAACCCACCAATGTTATATTCTGTTCTTCCATATAGAAATTATCACAATACGTAATATTATCACAGCCTGGGTACCCCTCTCCAGTTGGTTTGGGATGATACAGACACGGACCTGAATACCCAAAGCTGAACTCCCCTTTAACCTCAACAAAACCTGGTGGTTCAGTGTATGTATAGTTATAGTTGACCAAAGACAAAGGATAAGCAGTCCATAGACTAGTGACAGAATCAGTGGGTTAACAAGCTGTTCCATTACCCAAACATCACTTATGTGTTTCCAAAAATATACTACTCAGTATCGTTCTCTTACCTTTTTTGGGGGAAAACCTCTTAGGGGTACACTATAAGCATTCTCTAACACTCGCAAAACCCCACAGAGAATGATCATCAACAGAATAGCAAAAATAACACACATGATCTTTCTTTTTCGGGTCCATGCTATTTTTGGCGGAGTAACAAGAATCATTGGCTGCTCTTCATCAGATATTTTCCTACCAAAGGGATGAATAGTAATTGGAGCAAGAGAAATGTAATGGGGCTAATCACAAGAAAACAGGAAATGGGCAAGGGTTCCCAGCGTCCGTCAGAGCCTCGATGGTGGGGCTATTGAGCACTTTTCGATGGAGATGTGGATCCCACATCACTCTGGATAGTGCACCTCTCTCCAGGAAAGAACACCAAACTTATCCTGTTGTATGTCTGAACAATGCACCAGTCCCTAAACTACCGCTGGTACCACAGGCAAGTACACCCTATTCTTTATCCTCGCAGTCCATCCCTACTAATCTGACTTCTCCTTTGGTGCACTGTTCCTCAGTCGGGGATGCAAATTGAACCTAGCCACTCCAGGCACAGAGGGATCAACAAAAAGGGGCTCAAACTCAGAAGGGCAAATTGTCTGGGGCTCAAGCACGGATGGGCCAGTAGAAAGGGGCTCCTGAATCGCCTTGACCTAAGGGAGCATCAAGCACGGATGGGCCAGTAGAAATGGGCTCCTGGATCGCCTTGATCTAAGGGAGCATCAAGCAGGGATGGGCCAGTAGAAAGGGGCTCCTGGATCGCCTTGATCTAAGGGAGCATCAAGCACGGATGGGCCAGTAGAAAGGGGCTCCTGGATCGCCTTGATCTAAGGGAGCACTGCCTCATTCAACATTGTGTTATTTTCTCCCTCTGTTTGTGCCCATGTCAACCAGGCATCCGAGAAGGGAAAAAAGAGGGGCACTTTCTCAAACTCAGAGTCGCCGACTCCGTCACTCACCCACTTGTCTTAGGGCAACGGTATGGGGTGCCTTTTTACAATGATGGATATGAATCCAGTGTTTTAAACCGGACACCTTCACAGCGCTCCTGGTGGCAAGGAGCACCTGGACAGGTCTTCTCTGTGAGAAGTTGGCCTGGTATATGCTGTGCACTAATTAGAGTGGGCATCTTGCACCAGGCCAACCGACCCTTATTGATGATAGGGTAAAGACAACCTTTGAAGAAAGCTATCCTAGTGGTAGCTGTGGGGAGCAGCCTTCAGGCTAAGTCGTGAAGAAATGTAAAGCCGCTTGTTTTACCAGTCTATAATCTCTTGAATGACCAAATGAAAGGAGATCCACACCAGGTATATATGTTACATATATGTATTGATTTCTAAACAGTCCCTACTAATCTCTTCATGAGATTAGAGGTCAAAGCACACAATTTACACTCACTAGATACACAGTAATAAGCACAATACATGATAGGCCCCGGGGGGGGGGGGGCGGCTGAACCATATACTAAGTAAGTGGTATAAGAACCACGACTTGACTAGACACATTGCCTAGGGCACATAGACCCGCTGGGACCCCACGGAACCACGCAAGGTAGTGACACAGGAGACCCATGGGGGATATGTGCAGTGTAAGAACACAACCGCGAGCCCTGTACAATGCTATGTGAAAGTTGCAGTTGGAAAATTAAAGAAAAAGGACACTTAGGAGAAGACTTTAAGCAAACCCTAGGACAGTTCTAAGGCCAGCACCCTTGACAGTACTGGAGGTATCGTGTTACCTAACACAGAGGAGCTGGGTGCATAGGGGTCAAGTGGTGTCAGAAACGCTCGTCGATTTCAATGGCGTCGTGCAAAGAAGTGCTGCTGCTGGGAAGAGGACAAGTGTCCGGTGCGAACCTAGCCTGGATTGGAGATGGGAAGAGCCTGAAATCAGAGAGGACCGAGTCTAGGACACTTGCCAGTGACCAAGGGCACGATAGGCGAATGCTCACCGCTGTTGGGTGCTTCAGGTATGAAGAAGAGAAGCTTGACTCTGAAGCCACGGGGACCAGGAGATGTTGACGAAGACCAGGATCCAGATGTGAGTGTCCCACGAAGGATGGCGAGCGATGGGGTGTCGGTGATCGGATTGAACATAACAAACCTTTGTAACAGCAACGCACGCAAGAAGAGTAAATATGCTTCAGTGCGGACAACCAAGGTCCTGGGGACTCTCCAAGCAATGGAGAGTCAGGGCACGTCTGGAACAACCAGGAAAGCCCACTGTAGTTTAAGGATTCTTCTCAGGGACCCACAGGTCAACAGACCAGGGATCGCGCCGGGACCTTGAGTGGAAACAGAAAGGGCTGGCTCACGGAACACTAGTGGAGTGTAGGCCGTCTATCTTCAATGGAATTGCTGCTCAGGGTCAGGGCTACAAGTAACCCAAAGCTCAGCCTTAGAGGTCGCCTCAAAACTGATTCTTCTGCAAATCATTGTGGTGCAAAGGGGTTCGGGTTGCACGGTCTTGGAGAGGGATACAGGCCTTAGACTTCTTGTGGGCACTGATCGACCTCAGAGACCACAGGAACTCACCTCCTGTACTGCAAAGTTCTTTAGAGTCCTCAGGAGCTTCGGAGATGCAGACCGGTCAGATGCACCTTTGGTGCCTGCCAAGCAGGGGAGTAACTCCTTTACTCAAAGGGAGATTCTTCAGTCATCTAGCGCAGTGTAGATCGTCAAAGTACTTGGTTTCTGTAGCAGAGTTTCCTCCAGGTAATATCTAAAGTTCTGTGTTCAGGGGTTCCTATTTTATACCGAAGGAAGGGGTGGGACAGACTCTGGGGACCCACATATAGGAGGGTCAGGACAGAGGGGTGGTTACACCCATGTCCTTTGTCCAGTTTCGTGCCAGAGTTGGGGCTGGTAGCGCCTATAACCGTTTTTCACTCATTTTGTCTATTTCCCTCTCTCTTTCCCTCTCCCCCTTTCTTGATTCCTCCATCTCCATCTCTTTCACTCTTCCTCCTCCTTCTCACTATCTCTATCTCAGGCTTTCTTTATCCATTTCCTTCACTGTCTCTGGCTTCCTTTTTTTACATTCTGTCTCTGGTTCTCCGCCACTCTTTTTCTCCCAGCAGTTTCTTCTACTTCTCTCTTCTTTTTTCTATTTCTCTCAGTCATCGTTTTTCTATCCTTTCCCTCCCACCTTGTGCCAATGGACAATATAAAAAGGATTCAAAAAACACATTATGGCTGATTTACAAAAGTGTTTATGAGTAATGGGATTTATAAAGGAATAATACTACAAGAGTAATATTTTACATACTTTCTTTTTCCTTACCTCTTTTTTACTATTATTCACACTCTCTTCCACTTCCCCCTCCATCTCTCCATTGCTTGATCTATTTCTGCCTGTACCCCTCTTTCTCTTTCTCTTACTTCCTCTTTCTATTTCTACTGTTTCTTTCTCTCCATCTGCATTTCACTCATTCCCTCTTCTCTCTCTCTGTTCCCTGTATCTTTCTCTGTGTTTTTCATGCTATCCTAGTCTTCCTTTCAACTCTTTGTCTCTCTCTCTCTCTCTATTCAGCTTCTGCCTCTGGCTCTCTTGTCCTCACCTTTCTTTTTCCCTTTATCTCTCTTTGCCTGTAGCTCTCTTTCTTCTGAGTCCTCTTATTTTATCTCTGTCTCTCACATTCTCTCTCTCTCTCTCTCTTTAAATCAGCCCCTCTTCTTTTTCCCCCACAGCAGTGACCCAGTGTGACCAACATGACAAACAAGGAGGAGCCGGTGGACAGGACTACACCTGTGTAAGACACGAGCCTGGAACAGAAGATTCCTCTTCCTGGATGGGTGTATTGCCTTACTTGAGAGAGACATTATGTCTCCACTCTGGTAAGTGAACTTAATTGAAAAGTTTGAAGCTTATTTGTTGATTTAAAAAAATACAGTACCAGAAATTAAACTTTAAGCACCTTAACAGGAGTTAGGTTAAAATATATTTTCTTGCCAGGCCTCCTGTCTTTTGTATATAAAAAAAACCATTGAAATGCAAGAAGCGTCTGAACAAAAGATCTCAGAGAAATTTGAGATTGGTGGAAATCAATCAATCAATCAATTAATCAATCAATCAATCAACAAAACTTGTAAAGCGCGCTACTCACCCGCTAGGGTCTCAAGGCACTGGGAGGAGGAGGAGACGCTACTGCTCAAACAGCCAGGTCTTGAGTTGCTTCCTGAAGGAGAGATGGTCCTGGGTCAGCCGAAGGTGGGTGGGGAGGGAGTTCCATGTCTTGGCCGCCAGGTAGGAGAAGGATCTTCCTCCGGCGGTGTCTCTGCGGATTCGTGGGACGGAGGCGAGGGCGAGGCTGGCGGATCGAAACTGGCGGGTGGGTGTGTAGAATGTGAGGCGGCTGTTGAGGTATTTGGGGCCCGTGTCGTGAAGAGCCTTGTGTGCGTGGGTGAGGAGCCTGAACGTGATCCTCTTGCTGACGGGGAGCCAGTGCAGGTCTCTCAGATGGGCAGAGATGTGGTCGTGGCGGGGGATGTCCAAGATGAGTCGTGCAGAAGCGTTCTGTCTGCGCTGGAGTCTTTTCTGGAGTTTGGCTGTGGTTCCCGCGTAGAGGGTGTTCCCGTAGTCCAGTCGGCTGGTGACGAGGGCCTGGGTGACCGTCTTCCTGGTATCGGTGGGGATCCACCGGAAGATCTTACGAAGCATGCGCAGGGTGTTGAAACAGGATGACGAGACGGCGTTGACTTGTTTGGTCATTGTGAGCGAGGAGTCCAGGATGAAGCCCAGGTTGCGTGCATGGTCCGTTGGCTTGGGGGCGGAGCAGGAGTCGTCCCAGGCAGAGGGGGAAGTTCCCAGGATGAGGACTTCTGTCTTGTCTGAGTTCAGTTTCAGACGGCTGAGCTTCATCCATTCTGCAACGTCTTTCATTCCTTCCTGGAGGCTGGTTCTGGCGGTGGTGGGGTCGTTGGTGAGGGAGAGTATCAGCTGGGTGTCGTCAGCGTAGGAGATGATTTTGAGGTTGTGTTGGCGTGCGATGGCTGCAAGGGGGCTCATGTAGATGTTGAAGAGGGTGGGGCTGAGCGAGGATCCTTGCGGAACGCCGCAGATGACTTTGGTGGCCGCGGAACGGACGGGGGGAGGCGGACTCTCTGGGTTCTTACGGCAAGGAACGAGATGATCCACTCCAAGGCCATTCCTTGGGTTCCGTGTTGCTCAGGCGCTGTACTAGGGTGCAGTGGCATACGGTGTCGAAGGCTGCAGATAGGTCTAGGAGGATGAGGGCGGCTGTTTCCCCTTTGTCGAGCAGGGACCTGATATCATCGGTAGCTGAGATGAGGGCGGTCTCGGTGCTGTGGTTTGCTCGGAAGCCGGACTGCGAGGGGTCGAGGGATCTGTTTGTCTCGAGGAAGGCGGAGAGTTGTTTGTTGACGGTCTTCTCGATGACTTTGGCAGGAAAAGGGAGGAGCGAGATGGGGCGGAAGTTCTTGAGGTCCGTGGGGTCCGCGGTGGGTTTCTTAAGGAGGGCGCTGAGCTCGGCATGTTTCCAGCTCTCCGGGAAGGTGGCGGATGCGAAGGAGCAGTTAATGATGTCCCGGAGATGGGGTGCGATGATGGTTTCTGCTTTGTTGAAGATGTGGTTTGGACAGGGGTTGATTGGGGAGCCGAAGTGGGTGGTGTTCATCATGCGGGTGGTGTCTTCGGTGCTGATAGGGGTCCAGGTGCAGAGGGTGGTGGTGGGGGGCGCTGGTTCAGTGGTTGGGTGTGTGGACTGTGCGCCGAAGCTGTTGTGTATGTCGGCGATCTTGCGGAGAAAGAACGAGCTGAGTGAGTCACAGAGGTCTTGCGAGGGTGTTATGTTGTTGTTTCCGGCGCTGGGGTTGGAGAGCTCTTTAACGTGCTGAAGAATTCCTTGCTGTTGTGGGTGTTGTTGTCCAATCGTTCTTGGTTCTTTGAATGTTGTCCTCTTGGTGGTGCGGATCAGCTGGTGGTGTTTGCGGGTGGCGTCCTTGAGGGCTGACATGTTTTCTGTTGTCTGGTCCTGGCGCCATGCTTTCTCGAGGGTGCGGCAGGTTTTCTTGGAGTTTATGAGGTTGTTGGTGAACCACGAGGCCCTCTTGCTGCCAGGTCTGCTGGTAGGGTTCTTCAGCGGTGCAAGGTCATCGGCGCAGTTGGTGAGCCACTGAGTGAGGTTGTGGGCTGCTTCCTTGGGGTCCTTCGTGTTGGTGGGAGGGTTCTGGCTGAGGGAGTTGGTGAGCTGGTCAGTGGTGATATTGCTCCAGCTTCTGCGGGAAACCTGTTGCGGCTGGTGGTGGGTCATGGTTCTTTCGAAGTTGAAGTGGACGCAGCTGTGGTCTGTCCAGTTTAGTCCGGTGGCGTGGCTGAAGGAGATGTGCTTGCTGAAGGAGAAGATGGGGTCTAGCGTGTGGCCGGCGTAGTGGGTGGGGGGTGTTCACCAGTTGCTTGAGTCCGAGGTTGGCGAGGTTGTCCAGTAGGGCTGCGTTGTTGCTGTCATTGTTGTTCTCCAGGTGGAAGTTGAGGTCCCCTAGGAGGATGTAGTCTGAGGAGGTTAGGGCGTGCTGGCTGATGAAGTCTGCGATGGCTTCGCTGAATTGGGTGCGTGGTCCCGGGGGTCTGTAGATGAGAGTACCCCTGAGGGTGATCTTGGGGTCGGTGTGTATCTGGAAGTGAAGGTGCTCGGCGGCGGTGAGGGTGTCGTCGGAGTTGGTCGTGATGCGGATGGTATTTCTGTGGATGATGGCGATGCCTCCTCTGGTTTGGTTGATGCGGTCCCTCTGGGTGATCTTGTAGCCATCCGGGATGGCTATGGCGATGTCGGGGGCTGAGGAGGCGTTCATCCATGTTTCTGTGAGGAAGGCGATGTCTGGTGAGGTTGTGTCGAGGAGGTTCCAGAGTTCGACGGCGTGTCTGTGGACGGAGCGGGTGTTGAGCAGGATGCACTTGAGATGATTGTTGCTGGTGTCTGGCTTGGCGGGTGTGGGGCAGGTTTTGAGGCAGGTGAATTTGCAGGTTTGGCAGGTGAAGGGTCCATGGGTGCGTTTCGGGATAGCTTGGTAGCAGGCGGGGTCCGGACGGCATTGAGTGCGTGGATGGTGTTTGGCGTCGTAGGTTCGTCGGGTGGGCTGGCATCATCTGGGGCCAGGGGTCCTGGCGCTGGGCGTGGTCCAGGCGTGGACGGGTGCAGACGGGCTTTCATTTGGCGCGCCTACGGCGCGCCAGCGGCACGCCCGCTGCGCGGGTGCTGCAGGATCTAAATAAGAGGGAGAGGGAGGAGGGGTCAGCTGGGAGGCGGGAGGGCAGGCGAGCCCATGGGCATGGGGGCGGGGCCACCTGGGGGTCAGCAGCAGGAAAAACGGGGGAGCAGCGGAGCAGGGTGAGGGGTTACATGGGCTACAGGCACACAGTGGGGGTACAGAAAGAAAAGGCGGGGAGCAGGCACAGGCACACTGGCAAGGCGGGTGGATGAGGCAGCAGCAGGCGGCAGGCAGGAGGGTCGAGGTCACAGGCAGGCAGGTAGAGGTCGGTGGCAGGCTGAGGAGGCGCAGCAGCGGTGGAGAAGCGACCTTCCTGGAGAGTCAAGGGTCTCTGTCTCTGCCGCGCAGTGGCCCCCTTTAACTGGGGTCAGCTGGGAGGTGGGAGGGCAGGTGAGCCAATGGGCACGGGGGGGAAAGGCCGCAGGGGGGTCAGCGGCGGGAAAAACGGGGTAGCAGCGGAGCGGGGTGAGGGGTTATAGGGGCTACAGGCACATGCGGGGGTACAGAAAGAAAAGGCGGGGAGCAGGCACAGGCACACTGGCAAGGCGGGTGGATGAGGCAGCAGCAGGCGGCAGACAGGAGGGTCGAGGTCGCAGGCAGGCAGAGGTTGGTGGCAGGCTGAGGAGGCGCTGCAGCGGTGGAGAAGCGACCTACCCGGAAGGTCAAGGGTCACTGTCTCTGTCGCGCAGCGGCCCCCTTTAACTGGGGTCAGCTGGGAGGCGGGAAGGCAGGCAAGCTAATGGGCACGGGGCGGGCCACAGGGGGGTCAGCAGCGGGAAAAACGGGGGAGCAGCGGAGCGGGGTGAGGTGTTACAGGGGCTACAGGCACACGGGGTACGGAAAGAAAAGGCGGGGAGCAGGCACAGGCACACTGGTAAGGCGGGTGGATGAGGCTGCAACAGGCGGCAGGCAGGTGGGTCGAGGTTGCAGGCAGGCGAAGGTCGGTGGCAGGCTGAGGAGGCGCTGCAGCGGTGGAGAAGCGACCTAGCCGAACCTACCCGGAGGAAAAGAAAAAAAGTAATACAGAAATGGAAATAATCCAGCCTAACATAAAGCAGACCAGGTATTGAGTAGGAACGGAGGGTGTTGGTTCCTTTCCTGGAACATCACGGGCTGGCAAGTAAGATTGATAATCCTGGATGGTTGGTACTTGTGAAAAGTTTCAATATGATACGCCTCCAGGAAACTTGGGCCATCGAGAACAATTACATCGTCCACAGGAACACTCTCCGGGTCTCGACCAACACAGACGACACCCTCAGCACCGCTGAATACCTGCACTTCCATATCCACACCGACCCCAACACCACCCTCAGAGAAACCATCATCTACAGACCCACCGGACCCCGACCACAGTTCAGCGACTCCATCACCGACTTTGTCAGCACACACACCCTCGCCTCCACGGACTACATCCTCCTCGGGGACCTGAATTTCCACTTCAAGAACAGCAATGACACCAACTCCACCACCCTGAATGACAATCTAGCCAACCTCGGACTCCGACAACTCGTCACAACACCCATCCACTCCGCCGGTCACACGCTTGACCCCATCTTCTCCGTCTCCTTCAACCACACCACCGAACTCCACTGGACCGACCATCGCTGCATCCACTTCACCTTCAAGAAACCCACCACGCACCACCACACCCAACAGATGCCTCGATGCTGCTGGAGCAAAGTCACCTGTGAGAAGTTGGCCTGGTATATAATGCTCACTAATTCTAGTGATCACTTTGTACCATGCCAAGCAACCCTTATGATGATTGGTTGTAATTCAACCTTGTAGACCAGTTATCCTAGTGGTAATGTGGACAAAGCAGTCTTAGGCTAAACTCTGCAAGGCATGTGAAGCCAGCTGTATTACCATACACAACCCCCTTGAATACCAAATGAAAGGACACCACACAGATATATATTGAAAATATATATTGATTTATTAACTATAAAATCCCCTGGACTCTTTATGAGCACAGAAGCACAAGCGTTAAATCACAAGACAGTTTAAAATACACAAAAGTTGCACAATCTGGATGAGCCCTAGGGGCCACCTAAACCATATACTAAGAAAGTGGTATAAGAGATACCAATCAGAACGGGAACAGGCCTAGGGCCTTGGGAATCGATGGAGCTATTCGAGACTAGCAGTGATTAAGTCGGGAAAGGCCCGCGGGACTCGGGTGCAGTGTTTAAAGTGCACGCACTTTCCAATGTAAAGTCTACGGTGCGTAAAAAGTACAGAGTTAGTTAGTTCGGAACCTTCCGAGTGACCTAGAATGCTGAAACTTAAGACACAGGCCCTTGAGATGTGTACCAGTGTAGGAACACCGGCGGAGCTGAGTTACCTCACCCACAGGAAGCGGGTGCACAGGGTCGAAGTAGTGTCGGGTTTCGTCACGCTGGTCGATGGTGCTTGGAGCTGAAGATGCTGCAGGCGGCTCGATGTGAAGAGTTACCGGTGGATCCATGGGTGGATCTGAAGATGTGAAGACCTGAAAGCAGAGGGGACAATGTTCAAAGTCACTAGCCAGTGACTACCGTGGAACCAGATTGGAACCAGGCGATGTCGGGTGCAAACAGGCGTTGAGGTGTAGCTTCTCTCTGCAGCCACGTGGACACGGGGGTTGAGGACATCCAGGAGTCGGTCACGAGCTGTCCCACGCAGGCTTCTCGCTGTTGGCGGTGTTGGCAACTTGATCGGAGCAAACAGGCCTTGGCTAATGCAAGCCATGCAGGAATCGAAAGATGCTTAACACTCGGACCAGCAAGGTCAGAGCGAGTGCTCCTTCTCACAGGAGCTTGAGCAAGTCTTGAGAACCCAGACCCGCAGTGTAGTTTGTCGGTTTCGTTGCCAAGATGGCCGCTGACCACGTGGCTAGTGGCCGGGATGGCGCGTCAAGTGGCACAATGCAAAAGGGCCCCACGCAGATCGTGGAGATGCTGGAGGGCTCTTCTTCGGTGCAAGGGCTGCTCGGTGGTAGTGTTTCTAAGTCCCCCAAGCACAACGTCGAGGATGCCTCGGTTGCTGCGCAGTCAGCTTTTCGAGCGTCTTCCAAGAGGTCCGGTCCCACGTCACTCGGTGCCTCCAAGGGTCCCTTCTTTGCAGGGACTGTGGATCGGGCTGTGAGAGGTCTGGGAGTCTGGGTCTTGTCAGGCTCTGGGCTCGGGCTCCGGCGGGAGGCGGCGGCAAAGCAGACGTCGAGTTGCTGGTTGGTGCCTGTATTCACAGGGTGGCCACTCCTAGGCCACAAGGGAGATTCTCTTCAGTCTTTTGTGCAGCAGAATGTCGAAGTCCAGTCTTCTTCTTCGTGTAAAGTTGATTCAGGATGATCTGCTGTGCAATGGCACTGCTCCCACTCTTATTCCCAATCTGAGGGGTGGATCACCTACTAGGTCCATCCTTTGGGAGGAACCAGGAAGGGGGGCGGTTACACCCCCTTTCCTTTGTCCAGCTCCTCGCCAGGCCTGGGTCTGGAAAGTCCCAGGACCGGTTTGGACTGGCTTATACACGGGGACACCTTGTGTGCCCCGGGCATGTCTGATTCTATTCAGCCCTGTCCTACCCAATACACAAAACCCTGTCTGGGGTGGTGCTCGCACCTCCCAAGGCAGGAAACCCTTTGTCCAAGCCTCCCTCGCTGGAAGGACTCCCAGCAGCAGGAGGTCAGACTCGTGTCTGTGGTGGCAGCATCCATTTTGTGATGCTGAGGCTCTGGTTAACTTTAACCGGGGTTAAGGCTACACACATGTCGTGTCCCTCTAGAAGGGTGGAATGCTATCCCCGTCGACAGAACTGTCGAGGGGATAGTATTCCAATTCGTATGACACCTTACTCGACATGTTTTGATAAAGCCAAACCAAAGATAGCATTTAACCGCGAGGATTATAATGCACTTAAGAGTATATGGTATGGCCATATCCCGGAACAGCTTAGGAGTGGTTCCCGACAGCTGCAGACAGGCTCAGCTCATGCTAGAGCACCATCTCACATATTTCCAAGCACTCTGCCTCCAGGATTGAAGAGGCCTTCCATAGGAGTGGCTGATAGGAACATATGTGTCCAGTTTAAGGTTAGATATAGGGATACTATATCTAAGTAAGAGGTGATTACACCAACTTACCCCAGCTGAGTGATCAGCCAGTTGTGTCAAATATGGAGGCCAGGCCAGGGGTGGCACAATACATGCTGCAGCCCCTGGTAGGCCTTGGAAACACCTATGCCCTGGGTACCTAGGGTACACTGTTACAGGGGCCAATAAGGTGAACCAGTTCCAATTTGTAATGCACCTAAAGTGCATTGGCAGTAATTTAGAGAGAGAACAGCAGGCTGTGGGTCTAATTAGCAGGCCCACAGCCACATTAAGTCATAAACCAGTGAAGCAAAAAGCAAAAATTTGGGGTGACCATAGGATAGCAGACCCTACTCTCCTACACAACCCCCCCCCAAACGCAGGGACATTAGACTAACCTTGACCAGTTGTGTCTTGAGGAAATAGAAATTTTTAGGTAGTCAGTGTGACCCCCACTCGCACCCTAGCCATGCACCCATGTTCCATGTATGTCATGTAATTCCCTTTCCGTGTCTGCCATGAAGACGCATTTGCATTTGCGTCCAACGTTGACATGTCAGTTATTAAGTCTTCCAAGAAAACAACGTTAATTTAGCTTTTAGGCCTATGGTGCCAACGTCTTTACATGGTGCACTTTTAAATATTGCAAGACACACGTTCTCCACGTTTTTCTGGCTCAGCCGAGCCAGGCCCTTAATTGAGGCTCCGAGTCTCTTCTGTCTATGAAAGCTGCAATTTAGGTATGCATCCCTGACCTCTACCTTACTTCCTGCCCAGGCGAGCGGTGCCCTGCTCGGCCTGGCCTGCCTGCCAAGACGGTATTTTGCCTACAGTTATCTGCTCAGCCTCCGCAAAAACACATTCCAGTCTAGTGAAATAGGTAA
>NW_028242096.1:0-10945 GCF_964263255.1 Lissotriton vulgaris | reverse complement strand
TGTATATATTTATATGTATATTACCTACTGTATTTAACATTATACAGAACAGAAAGATAAGTGAAAATCAATTTAACTACAAAGAGAAAAACACTTAGATACATTTCCCAAACTCCAAGTAGTCCCATCACACAGAATCACCACATTCTTCTTCACTTCCTTCACCTAAACAGGTTTAGAGAACTTGCTATCACCCTTGACAATAAAACCTCCACGTCTCACTACAACCCAATCACCAGATTTTATGTTAGGAAATTTGACACCTTTTAAGTGATCATAATGTTTGGCAGCAATGATTTGTTTGTTAAGCACTTGATCTCCAACCTCATCACGATTCACCCATACACATTCCCTGTCTTTCAACCACCCTAATACTTCTTTCAAACCTGGTTCCCTTCCTTTAAGAGAAATGAAAGGTGACACTCCAGTCATGGAATGTGGTGTTACCCTATAAGACCACATCAGCTTCTTCAATTCTTCAGACCAGGACAAACCATTGCACAAAGAAAGTTGTATATTGTCCAAGATCAGGCGATTAATCCTCTCAACTAAGCCATTGGCTTGTGGCCTAAATAAAGCAACTCTCTCATGTTTAATCCCTTTCCCACACAGGAACTCCACCATTTTCCTAGAAATTAATTGCGGACCATTGTCTGACACCAAGACCTTTGGAATCCCCTCATTCAAGAAAACCTTCTCAAGAAACTTAATTACTTTTTCAGTTGAAATACTCTCAGATGTCTCAACCACAAACCACTTGGAGTGATAATCCACCAAAACCATTAAGCCATTAAGAATTTGCAATTTGTTCCCAACTTGGAAATAGGAGCAATGAAATCTAAAGCCAGCCTTTTCCAAGGACGCTCAGGAAACTTCACAGAAGAAATAGGAGGTTGACGTAAAACTTTGGTCTTGTCACTAGCAGCACAAGCATAACAATCTTTGACAACTGCTTCAACATCATTATCTAAACTAGGCCACCAGAATGACTGACGTACACGTCGCTTAGTCATATTTCTCCCGAAATGACCTTTGTGTGCCATGATGAGAATTTTAGATCTAAGATTCTTCAGTGGTACTAATTTGCCTCCACAGTTTCCCTTCTCTTACACTTAACTCTTCTGCAACATTAATGAAACTTTTAAACCGTAAATCATTGCACAATTGCGCATCCCATCCATTAGAAATAGAAAACATAACTCTTTCCAATACTTCATCTTCCAACATAGCAGCATCCCATTGCTCCAACCCAAAAGCTTGTTCTTCAGTATATCTCACTTCCTCAACATCAACTTCAGACTCAATATCACTCACAACAACAGGTATTCTCGACAAGCAATCCGCTACTATATTCTTCAATCCCTTCATGTATTCCACTTCAAAATTGTACTCTAAAACTGAAAAAATCCACCTTGATATCCTCGGAGTAACACTCCCTTCTAAACCTTTGCCCCCCTTAAACAAATGAACTAAAGGTTTGTGATCAGTACGAAGTCTAAATGGTAAACCCCATACAACGTATTTGAAATGTTTAATGCCCCAACAACATCCCAAAGCCTCTTTTTCTATCACTGAATATGACCTCTCAGCACCCTGTAATCTTCTAGATGCAAACCCAATAATTCTTTCTTCTCCATTACATACTTGCGTTAAAACTGCACCAATACCTATAGCGCTAGCAACAGTGGTGATAAAAGTTTTTGCTCTAACATCAAAGTGTCCAAGGCTGGGTGCAGACAATATTCCATCTTTAACATCTTGGAATGCTTTTCCACAAGCATCACTCCACACAAACTCAACACCACTTTTCATTAATATCCGCAATGGTTCCACAATATTAGTAAAACTTCTCACAAACTTGGAGCAATACTCCGCTAAACCGAGAAAACTCCTCAATTGACCTTTAGTAGAAGGAACAGGAGCATCTCTAATGGCAGAGACAATACTTTTCTTTGGTCTGATTCCTTCCTTGGAAATTTCGTGGCCAAGGTAATTAACTACATCCTTCCTTAACTGACATTTCTCCTTCTGAATAGTCAACCCATGTTCTCTCATTCTACACAAGACACTTTCCATCACTTGATCATGATGATCAAAATCTTTGCCGACAATTAACACATCATCTTGGAAGCAAAGTACATCACTTATACCATGAAGAACTTTTCCCATGACCCTTTGGAACACCGCTGAGGCCGAAGCTAGTCCAAATGGCATCTACGGTAACGAAAAGCACCCAGCGGTGTTACAAATGATGTCAAATGTCTAGATTCTTCATCGAGATCAATCTGGTGATAGGCTGACGACATATCAATGATGCTAAAAACACACCCCCCGCCCAATGCCGTCAACATCTCTGAAATGCTTGGTAGAGGTTGGCGATCAACCCAAATGTTCTTGTTTAGATCGCGAAGATCAATACATAAACGAATCTTCTTTCCCCCATCCTTGGGCGCGACGACAATGGGCGCAAGCCACTCAGAAGCCTCAATAGGCTCAATTATCCCCAAATTCAGTAACCTATCAAGTTCAACTTGTAAAGGACCTTTCATGAGATGGGGAACAGATCTAACTTTGTGAACTACAGGAGTAGCATTACTTTTGAGAATAATTTTATGAGAAAAAATTCTCAACTTTCCCAATTCATCACAAAAGACATCAGAGTACTTTCCCATAATTAAGGAATCATAACCCTCACTATTTACTAAGCATATAGACTGAACTGGAACAGTGGCATTAGGATTTAAAACTATACCTAAATCTCTCTGGTGACGCCATCCCAATAAATTTGAACCTTGTTCAGTTAGGTACACTCTACCATAGAGTTTCTTGTTATCAAATTCAATTACCATCCATTTTAAACCCAAAATGTCAATGTTCTTTCCCCCATAGCCTACGCATCTGATATCTGATGGATCCCAGTTATTTATATTAGCAGATACTCCCCATGACTTAATGTACATTTCCTTTGACATCAAGGTATATAAACTTCCAGAATCAATTAACATGTTTACCCCCACAGTTTCAAACTTGATAACATAATGAGGCTTATCCAGCTTGTCAGTGCTCTCCCTAGGAATACCTGACAAATCAATATTGTTAATTTCAACCTCAGCACCAACATTAAGTTGAAAACCCTTGACATTATCAATAGAGGGGATAAATTCACAAATATCTTCACAAGAATCATCAATTTGATGAACAGAAGGAGTTTTAGTTCTACAAACCTTAGCAAGATGGCCTCTCATACCACATGTCCTACATATTGCGTTCCTGGCCATACACTTCACACTGGAAGCAATATGACCGGGTGCACCATAACGGTAACATTTGATAGGTCGCACATTAATAAAGCCACTGTTTTGGCGAAATTCCCTATTCTTATCAAAAACTTTAGTACTGGGGTTTTCATGAATTTTAGCCAAAGGTTTGGTTATTTTGGTTTCATCAATATTTGCATGAATTTCAGAATCTTTAGAATTAGAAACTTTCAATGCACCCTCCTTATTTACAATAGAATTTGTACATTTATCCATTTATTTATTCCAAATGTCACTATGCTCCAAGCCCTTTGCTATTTGAATAGCTTCTTCTAGACCAGAATCTTTAATCAATAACTTTTCACGTACTCTCTTATTATTAGTACATCTAACTATCTGATCACGAATAAGTGAGTCTGTTAAAGTGCCGAATTGACACGTCAGTGACAACCCTCTCAAAGCACCAACTTATGACGCTATATCTTCATCAACTTTTTGTACTCTACAGAAAAACTTGTATCTTTCAATAACTAAATTTACTTTTGTGGTAAACCTTATTTCAAGCATTTGTAAACTCATATCATAAACATTTGCAGCTTGTCCATCTCCACTACCAAGGGAAACTTCTGGTAGATTTTCATATAATCTACGACCTTCCACCCCCAAATTGTGTAGTAAAATAGCTTGCCTACGCACTGGACCATATTTATCAGCACCAGTGGCAAGAATGTAGGTAAAAAACAACGTTTCCCATTCTTTCCAAGGAATTATTGGTTCTCCAGGAGTTGGCAAAAAGGCAGGTGGAGTGGACGAAGCTTGATCAGACATTTTAAACAAATTGCACCTGTAAAAGAAGGAAAAGTTAGTTTAAAATAAAGAAACTAACATAACAAATTAAAATAAAAACCTTCAATTCTTGACAAAGTTAAGTCCAGAGTCACCAGATTGTCAAGATCGAAATCTTCGTTTTCTCTCTTTTCTTTAAAAAACAAATGATGACTCCAAGATACGAAGTTTGAACTGCAGATTTCCTCCTTCAAAGCAGTAAGAGAAAGTTTTCCTTTTATGCAGGGTCGCGACGTCGATTACGCTGATAGATGAGGTGACGTAATGGATGCGACGTTCAAAGAAGAGGATCGAGAGTGCGCGCAAGCCGGCGCTGCAGGAAGAAACAAAGCTGCATCCCAGGAGCAGTTGAAAATGACCGGTTAGATATCGGTGTTTTCATTTAACATGACGATGCCATCAGGCAGCTCCCTCAGGTCAGAATTCGAAAAATAAGGTTGCAAACACAAAGAAGACGTCGCGCTTTGTGTGATATCGTATCAGAAGTGCCAATTAAACATTTACATCAGAGAACGGAGATTATGGCACACGTAGTTATAAACCAATAGAGATTCTCAGCGCTGTCTACTTGCATCAGCTAGCATTTCACAATCGCTATTAAACATTTTCATAGTAGAAAGCTTGTAAATATCGGCAGCAATTCACACGAACTTCCAGATATTCAGATATTATTTTAAAAATATCTAAAATAGTCAATCTGAATGCAAATTAGTTCGAAGTTGAGTTCAGAATTCAATCAGTTGAGTGCAGAATTTAATCAATTACTCACAAATCGGTGGATGATGTATTTAAACTGTTCCAAAATCCAAGGGTGCAGGTACCCAGCATCTGCCCCTTGCGCAGAAAGGTTTCCCTCGTCGCCAATGTAAAGATGAGTCCAAGAAAATATTAAAATTGTAGTCTTTATTGAAGAGTAGGTACAGGAACTTTCAGCTCATCCACAGCCTGCTTCACAGCTCAGTTTCATCTCTCAAGAGATAACATTCTAAGCTGCTAGGCAACCATTAACATTCCACATTAGTCATCTCTACAATGAGCATCCTCAGCCACCCTCAGAAAACATAGGGGGTCAGGATACGTCTCCCGTACCCCCTTATACCCATTTCCCACATTGTTTTTCCTCCATCTTGTAATTTAATTGAAACGAAACACAAAATGGCGAATTCCCGTTCGCTACCTGTTCGCGACCCGGTTCGCCAACCGGGAAGCGCTTCTACCGCGAAAAATCAAATTTTTTTAGTTTGCCCCACGGGACCCTTTAATAACCCCAACATCATTCCTAGGGGGTCAAGTGGGGTCTACCTTGCCCCCTTTCATTAAATTCCCCCTTCGTTTTTCTCCTCATCTTGTCTCTCGATCCTACAGAGAGACAAGATGGCGGCCGTTTCGGACTGTTTAGAATGTTGACAGACACCGGAGAGCCACTCAGCTTCGCTTCGCAAAGTTCCGTTACGAGAAAAGTACGCGAACCGGAGCGCTACCCGGGACGCTGTCACAGATATATCTGTTTTTTAAAATGTTAATTTCTCAAAATCCACTGGAGCACATATATTGAGACCTAGAAAAGGTCTCATTCAGCCGTTCGAGCTAAAAGTGAGGCCAACCGCCCTATGGAAAATGAATGGGAAAAACGCGTTTTGGGACACCCCTTTTTTTCTCGGCCCCCCCTTGACGAAACCCCCCCAAATTTTCAAAAGTCCCATAGAGAAAAAATCCTAACTATTTATACCTACTGGCGACTGGTATATGTAAAACACACAAGATGATGGACGGAATGTTGCACAATGGCAAAACATACACCCACCCTCACAGATCTGGGTTTAATCCATCGTTATTTTGCTCACCAAGCCACCCCATTTCAGACATGGCCATATGCAAATAAGTCTTGACCCTGTGCCTCATGAGAACAGTCCAGCCCAAACTGCTAAGCCATGTCTTCCCTGGACCGGAATCAAGCATCCTAGGACCGGTTTCTGGCTATCAGCCATCTTCAGTATTTCATCAAAATGAGGGAAGAGGAATGGGTGTCCTATCTGTTCCCCATAACTAGGTAGGTTTCATCAAAAGGGATAGGACACTTGTAACCACTTACTCCAAGAGATATATTGAAATATATTGAAAAACCCTCATAAACGTTGTGTTTTACGAGAAGCGGTATATCTTATTCTCCGCCCCACACAAACGTTATGGCAACAGTCATTGGGTTTTTACATTCAGTATCTTGCCAGCCTCACCGGAGGCAATCTCTGGTTTTATCGTGGCAGTGTCCAGAGAAAGTTTGAGTGACCCCACTGAAGCTGAAAAAATGAGTAAAATAGTTTCCAGACGATACTATTTTTATTTAAATCGCTGGACCACTAGTTAAAAATGTAAGGGTATGCTCTGGGGATAATTATGAATCCTTAGCATAGGTCATTAGGACAGAGAAAAACGTCAACATGTTTCTGCTCTCTTGGCCCGTGGGTCTAAGAGCATTCGTCAGGACAAATAACAACAATGAACACACAATTAAAAGTATACTGTCACTCTTTTGTGACATGAGTGGGTCAATACAACATATTAGTCTTACCCATGTAGGTTCTGAATAGTCACCTAGAGGATTAGAAAGGAAAAGGGTGATGGATGGCATTTTAACAGGTTACTGTTAAAAAAGCGTGGTCAATAACAACATACATTGTGTGTTATTCGAATTTTATACGCTCATATTAGAGACATATATTGTAATTGTTAGGAAATTAAACAACATAAATGACATCATGGCGAGTTAAATTAGGGAGAAGTGTATCAGCAGTACGTAGTGCACAAAAAGCTATATCATTTTTGACTTGTTATAACTATAAAATCATACCTCTATTTAAGGTGTACTCAGAATGAACCTGGAAAGGGAAAACGGCAGTAGTTTGAGAATACTGCACACTCGAAAAGTTTGGTGCTCGATTACCTCATGTGAGGTCTTACCTTGAGGTAAAATGTTACCAGGTCCCGTCAGGAGGATACGGACTCTTGGTCCCAGGCTATAAAAACACCAAGAGGGGAGGTATTTTATCAAGTTACTGACTGCCGGTGGCATTGGGTCAGCAGGCGGTAGGGGAAACACTCACCCGCGTAGGAAGCGTGTTCCGCGTCTTGTGCTGGCTCTGCCTCCTGGACGCTGGGAGCACGCTTCCGGCGGCGTTTTCTTCGTTATCGGCCATTGGGCTAGAAAGAGGACTACTTTGCAAACAATCGAGTGACTAGTTTAAACTCAATATTAGGCACATAAACTTGCTTCAAATGCACTCATTTTCATTTTTGTTAATAGCAAAAGAGGATTATAATTACCATAACGCTAATTACGAAGCACAAAATTATGAAGAAAGTGTGAAACATGTGTGAGAAGCGGTGTCTCGTGTTGGACTTGCATCTACATGTAATGATTTAACGTGCAAAGTGGTGCCATGAGATTTCATCATTCAAACCATGCTGATTTGTTTTCAGACGGTCAACCCAACGTTGTTCTCTTTCATACAGTACTTTTTCAACATTGGGTATCCCTTTTGGCATTTTTTCAATGACGGTCCATCTCAAATCCTCAATGTTATGATTTTGCTCAACGAAATGGGAACAGAGTTTAGTGGTGTTCTTTTTGAGGCGAATATTACTTTTATGTTCCCCTATACGTAATTTCACCTTCCTGCAAGTCATCCCGATGTATTGCTTTTCACATGGGCAGGTGACCATATAGATCACATGGGATGAATTGCAGTTACTGTGTTGTCTCTGTGTCCAGTTCAGTGTAGGGGAAAGTTGTAACGTTTTTGAGCTGGAGGTTGATTTACAGGCCAGACATGAGCCACATGGGTAGTGTCCTGTTACTGGGGCCATGCGAGCATTCACGATGAGTTTGGCCTGAATGGCTTGTCTCGGGCGAGTATGGACCAACATATCACGTAAGTTCTTGGTTCGTTTGTTAGCAAAGCGTGGTTTGGGCCAGTTGAATTGTCCTGTATTTACAATGTGCCAGTTCTTCTGGATGGCATAGAAACAATGGCCCAACCCGAAATCGATTATTAGCTCAATCAATCAGTACTCACAGTTGATTATTTTAGTGACTGAATAGGTGTTTCAAAATAATCACCTCTTGTAGATTTTATCAAACAACTTAGAAATGCATCCACCTTGGAAAATTAATTTATTCAAAAAATGAGGAGTTTTAATGAATTACTCCAACACAGCGATGAAAATTTCATATATACATTAGTAAAAAATTTTTAAACAACGAACGGTAACAAAGGGAGCAGTGTGCTTCTATAAAGGTGCCGGAAAAATAGAAAGAAAAAGTGATTTGGATAGAAAGGGTGTTAGCCTCAACAGAATAGTGACATAGGGTTATTTATAAAGTTGAAAAAAACAGTGCTGTACAAAGGGCAGCAGAAATATGTACAAAGGCCACTGATTGCTTATTTCTCTATTAACATTTATACATTCTTTTACTGGCATGTATAATGTTTGAAAACGGTAGTGGTCCTATTTTTGGGGGAGTTTCGCGTCGACGTTTCGACCCGTCTGGTGGTACTAGGGTAGCTGGGGACCTCGACCTGCGGGTCTTCCTCAGGACGTGTGTGGCACAAAAGAACTCCGTACCGTAGTTAATAAAAGCTGTGGGCCCAAAATTTCTTTGTTGGGATGATCAGAAAACCTCCTACACCTGGATGGTTATAGACGACTGAAGGGTCACAGTCTCGCTCCTTCAGTACCGATTGGTGGTCGTGGGCCTTCCACCAAGATTATTCAGTTGAAGATGTCGACAGTAACATATAAGTTTTAATCCGTTACTTTTAGGTGTCCGTGTGCAGGCATCTTAGTGAGTCTAGATGGGGTTCAATAAATGCGCCAGAGTTCCTTACGGAGTGGCGGCTTTCACTTAACAGTTGTTCACAAAAGACGATCTCACCCGGCAATGAATGACGCTGTATGGGGACATGAAAGAGAAGCGGTCACGTCAGAACCGGGTGCGGTTATCTCGCAACCTAACGGTCATTAGCTCAGTTTGGAGGAATTGGTCTACGGGGAAAAGAAAGTCTTACGGTAAGACTTTCTTTTCCCCGTAGACCGCACCCGGTTCTGACGTGACCGCTTCTCTTTCATGTCCCCATACAGCGTCATTCATTGCCGGGTGAGATCGTCTTTTGTGAACAACTGTTAAGTGAAAGCCGCCACTCCGTAAGGAACTCTGGCGCATTTATTGAACCCCATCTAGACTCACTAAGATGCCTGCACACGGACACCTAAAAGTAACGGATTAAAACGTATATGTTACTGTCGACATCTTCAACTGAATAATCTTGGTGGAAGGCCCACGACCACCAATCGGTACTGAAGGAGCGAGACTGTGACCCTTCAGTCGTCTATAACCATCCAGGTGTAGGAGGTTTTCTGATCATCCCAACAAAGAAATTTTGGGCCCACAGCTTTTATTAACTACGGTACGGAGTTCTTTTGTGCCACACACGTCCTGAGGAAGACCCGCAGGTCGAGGTCCCCAGCTACCCTAGTACCACCAGACGGGTCGAAACGTCGACGCGAAACTCCCCCAAAAATAGGACCACTACCGTTTTCAAACATTATACATGCCAGTAAAAGAATGTATAAATGTTAATAGAGAAATAAGCAATCAGTGGCCTTTGTACATATTTCTGCTGCCCTTTGTACAGCACTGTTTTTTTCAACTTTATAAATAACCCTATGTCACTATTCTGTTGAGGCTAACACCCTTTCTATCCAAATCACTTTTTCTTTCTATTTTTCCGGCACCTTTATAGAAGCACACTGCTCCCTTTGTTACCGTTCGTTGTTTAAAAATTTTTTACTAATGTATATATGAAATTTTCATCGCTGTGTTGGAGTAATTCATTAAAACTCCTCATTTTTTGAATAAATTAATTTTCCAAGGTGGATGCATTTCTAAGTTGTTTGATAAAATCTACAAGAGGTGATTATTTTGAAACACCTATTCAGTCACTAAAATAATCAACTGTGAGTACTGATTGATTGAGCTAATAATCGATTTCGGGTTGGGCCATTGTTTCTATGCCAATATTGACTACCCAGGTCCAAAAAACCGTTTTGGGTTACCCCATTTTCTATAATAGTTCTTCTGGATGAGTTTGTTCACTTGGTATGACGCAGGGCCAAACGTCGTCACACAGGTCATGAGGTCCACATTTTCTCTTTTTTCGAATGTGGTGAGAAGGTTTTCTCTCGGTTGATTCAGGGCTCTTTTTTGGCACTTTTTTATGGTTGATGTTTTGTACTCTCTTTGTTGTAATCTGATGCTGAGATCATTTGACTGAACTAAATAGTCAGTTTTTTGGCTACAAATCCTTTTGAGACGTAAAAATTGGCTATATGGTAAATTGTCCCTTAATGGTTGAGGATGGTAACTCTTATAAGACAATAAACTGTTCTTAGCCGTCGGTTTTCTGAAAGTTTTTGTCTCAATTTTGTTTTCCTTTGAATATATAGTCAGATCCAAAAAGTCAATGCTTTTTTTATCAGCTATATATGTAAATCGAAGCCAGGGATCGCGTGTATTGAGCCATTCCACAAATAGTTTCAGGTCATGGTTGTTGCGCCAGATCAAGAGAACGTCATCAATATAACGTTTCCAGTAGAGTATACTGGAAACGTAAGGGTTGGTTTGTGTCAGTACGTGGTTGTTTTCAAAATTACTCACGTAGAGTCCTGCCACTGAGGGGGCAAAGGCACTCCCCATTGAGGTCCTGTGGCTCTGTAAGAACCTTCCCACATAGAGTGAACAGCAAAACACACAAGATGATGGACGGAATGTTGCACAATGGCAA
>NW_028242095.1:0-25193 GCF_964263255.1 Lissotriton vulgaris | reverse complement strand
GAGCCCCTGGAAGCATGAAAATCACTTTAAACATGCTAATTTTAGCTCTAACACTGATGATC
Source organism: Lissotriton vulgaris (assembly GCF_964263255.1). NCBI lineage: Eukaryota > Metazoa > Chordata > Amphibia > Caudata > Salamandridae > Lissotriton > Lissotriton vulgaris. The sequence continues at coordinate 25,131 of NW_028242095.1, read as the reverse complement.
CACCTACAAATGTGAACTGACGTTCAAAAATAAAACATTTGAAAACGGACCTTTTTCCACATTTCTGAAGCATGACGTAATGGGGGGGTGTTATCTCTTTTGTCGAAAATCAGCCGTTTTTGCTCGAACATTAAATGCCTCCAAATGGTATTTAATTAACTTCCCGAGCCCCTGGAAGCATGAAAATCACTTTAAACATGCTAATTTTAGCTCTAACACTGATGATCCACCTACAAATGTGAACTGACGTTCAAAAATAAAACATTTGAAAACGGACCATTTTCCACATTTCTGAAGCATGACGTAATGGGGGGGTGTTATCTCTTTTGTCGAAAATCAGCCGTTTTTGCTCGAACATTAAATGCCTCCAAATGGTATTTATTTCACTTCCCGGGGTGAAGAAACCCTTTTTGAGAACTCAGAGTGAGTAAATTGGCCATTTTCATGCACTTTTAACCATTCCATTAATCATGTGTTTTGGGCCCCTGGAAGCATGAAAATCACTTTAAACATGCTAATTTTAGCTCTAACACTGATGATCCACCTACAAATGTGAACTGACGTTCAAAAATAAAACATTTGAAAACGGACCATTTTCCACATTTCTGAAGCATGACGTAATGGGGGGGTGTTATCTCTTTTGTCGAAAATCAGCCGTTTTTGCTCGAACATTAAATGCCTCCAAATGGTATTTAATTAACTTCCCGAGCCCCTGGAAGCATGAAAAACACTTTAAACATGCTAATTTTAGCTCTAACACTGATGATCCACCTACAAATGTGAACTGACGTTCAAAAATAAAACATTTGAAAACTGACCATTTTCCACATTTCTGAAGCATGACGTAATGGGGGGGTGTTATCTCTTTTGTCGAAAATCAGCCGTTTTTGCTCGAACATTAAATGCCTCCAAATGGTATTTAATTAACTTCCCGGGGTGAAGAAACCCTTTTTGAGAACTCAGAGTGAGTAAATTGGCCATTTTCATGCACTTTTAACCATTCCATAAATCTTGTGTTTTGGGCCCCTGGAAGCATGAAAATCACTTTAAACATGCTAATTTTAGCTCTAACACTGATGATCCACCTACAAATGTGAACTGACGTTCAAAAATAAAACATTTGAAAACGGACCATTTTCCACATTTCTGAAGCATGACGTAATGGGGGGTGTTATCTCTTTTGTCGAAAATCAGCCGTTTTTGCTCGAACATTAAATGCCTCCAAATGGTATTTAATTAACTTCCCGAGCCCCTGGAAGCATGAAAATCACTTTAAACATGCTAATTTTAGCTCTAACACTGATGATCCACCTACAAATGTGAACTGACGTTCAAAAATAAAACATTTGAAAACGGACCATTTTCCACATTTCTGAAGCATGACGTGATGGGGGGGTGTTATCTCTTTTGTCGAAAATCAGCCGTTTTTGCTCGAACATTAAATGCCTCCAAATGGTATTTAATTAACTTCCCGGGGTGAAGAAACCCTTTTTGAGAACTCAGAGTGAGTAAATTGGCCATTTTCATGCACTTTTAACCATTCCATAAATCTTGTGTTTTGGGCCCCTGGAAGCATGAAAATCACTTTAAACATGCTAATTTTAGCTCTAACACTGATGATCCACCTACAAATGTGAACTGACGTTCAAAAATAAAACATTTGAAAACGGACCATTTTCCACATTTCTGAAGCATGACGTAATGGTGGGGTGTTATCTCTTTTGTCGAAAATCAGCCGTTTTTGCTCGAACATTAAATGCCTCCAAATGGTATTTATTTCACTTCCCGAGCCCCTGGAAGCATGAAAATCACTTTAAACATGCTAATTTTAGCTCTAACACTGATGATCCACCTACAAATGTGAACTGACGTTCAAAAATAAAACATTTGAAAACGGACCATTTTCCACATTTCTGAAGCATGACGTAATGGGGGGGTGTTATCTCTTTTGTTGAAAATCAGCCGTTTTTGCTCGAACATTAAATGCCTCCAAATGGTATTTAATTAACTTCCCGAGCCCCTGGAAGCATGAAAATCACTTTAAACATGCTAATTTTAGCTCTAACACTGATGATCCACCTACAAATGTGAACTGACGTTCAAAAATAAAACATTTGAAAACGGACCATTTTCCACATTTCTGAAGCATGACGTGATGGGGGGGTGTTATCTCTTTTGTCGAAAATCAGCCGTTTTTGCTCGAACATTAAATGCCTCCAAATGGTATTTAATTAACTTCCCGGGGTGAAGAAACCCTTTTTGAGAACTCAGAGTGAGTAAATTGGCCATTTTCATGCACTTTTAACCATTCCATAAATCTTGTGTTTTGGGCCCCTGGAAGCATGAAAATCACTTTAAACATGCTAATTTTAGCTCTAACACTGATGATCCACCTACAAATGTGAACTGACGTTCAAAAATAAAACATTTGAAAACGGACCATTTTCCACATTTCTGAAGCATGACGTAATGGGGGGTGTTATCTCTTTTGTCGAAAATCAGCCGTTTTTGCTCGAACATTAAATGCCTCCAAATGGTATTTAATTAACTTCCCGAGCCCCTGGAAGCATGAAAATCACTTTAAACATGCTAATTTTAGCTCTAACACTGATGATCCACCTACAAATGTGAACTGACGTTCAAAAATAAAACATTTGAAAACGGACCATTTTCCACATTTCTGAAGCATGACGTGATGGGGGGGTGTTATCTCTTTTGTCGAAAATCAGCCGTTTTTGCTCGAACATTAAATGCCTCCAAATGGTATTTAATTAACTTCCCGAGCCCCTGGAAGCATGAAAATCACTTTAAACATGCTAATTTTAGCTCTAACACTGATGATCCACCTACAAATGTGAACTGACGTTCAAAAATAAAACATTTGAAAACGGACCATTTTCCACATTTCTGAAGCATGACGTAATGGGGGGGTGTTATCTCTTTTGTCGAAAATCAGCCGTTTTTGCTCGAACATTAAATGCCTCCAAATGGTATTTATTTCACTTCCCGGGGTGAAGAAACCCTTTTTGAGAACTCAGAGTGAGTAAATTGGCCATTTTCATGCACTTTTAACCATTCCATTAATCTTGTGTTTTGGGCCCCTGGAAGCATGAAAATCACTTTAAACATGCTAATTTTAGCTCCAACACTGATGATCCACCTACAAATGTGAACTGACGTTCAAAAATAAAACATTTGAAAACGGACCATTTTCCACATTTCTGAAGCATGACGTAATGGGGGGGTGTTATCTCTTTTGTCGAAAATCAGCCGTTTTTGCTCGAACATTAAATGCCTCCAAATGGTATTTAATTAACTTCCCGAGCCCCTGGAAGCATGAAAATCACTTTAAACATGCTAATTTTAGCTCTAACACTGATGATCCACCTACAAATGTGAACTGACGTTCAAAAATAAAACATTTGAAAACGGACCATTTTCCACATTTCTGAAGCATGACGTAATGGGGGGGTGTTATCTCTTTTGTCGAAAATCAGCCGTTTTTGCTCGAACATTAAATGCCTCCAAATGGTATTTATTTCACTTCCCGGGGTGAAGAAACCCTTTTTGAGAACTCAGAGTGAGTAAATTGGCCATTTTCATGCACTTTTAACCATTCCATTAATCTTGTGTTTTGGGCCCCTGGAAGCATGAAAATCACTTTAAACATGCTAATTTTAGCTCTAACACTGATGATCCACCTACAAATGTGAACTGACGTTCAAAAATAAAACATTTGAAAACGGACCATTTTCCACATTTCTGAAGCATGACGTAATGGGGGGGTGTTATCTCTTTTGTCGAAAATCAGCCGTTTTTGCTCGAACATTAAATGCCTCCAAATGGTATTTATTTCACTTCCCGAGCCCCTGGAAGCATGAAAATCACTTTAAACATGCTAATTTTAGCTCTAACACTGATGATCCACCTACAAATGTGAACTGACGTTCAAAAATAAAACATTTGAAAACGGACCTTTTTCCACATTTCTGAAGCATGACGTAATGGGGGGGTGTTATCTCTTTTGTCGAAAATCAGCCGTTTTTGCTCGAACATTAAATGCCTCCAAATGGTATTTAATTAACTTCCCGAGCCCCTGGAAGCATGAAAATCACTTTAAACATGCTAATTTTAGCTCTAACACTGATGATCCACCTACAAATGTGAACTGACGTTCAAAAATAAAACATTTGAAAACGGACCATTTTCCACATTTCTGAAGCATGACGTAATGGGGGGGTGTTATCTCTTTTGTCGAAAATCAGCCGTTTTTGCTCGAACATTAAATGCCTCCAAATGGTATTTATTTCACTTCCCGGGGTGAAGAAACCCTTTTTGAGAACTCAGAGTGAGTAAATTGGCCATTTTCATGCACTTTTAACCATTCCATTAATCATGTGTTTTGGGCCCCTGGAAGCATGAAAATCACTTTAAACATGCTAATTTTAGCTCTAACACTGATGATCCACCTACAAATGTGAACTGACGTTCAAAAATAAAACATTTGAAAACGGACCATTTTCCACATTTCTGAAGCATGACGTAATGGGGGGGTGTTATCTCTTTTGTCGAAAATCAGCCGTTTTTGCTCGAACATTAAATGCCTCCAAATGGTATTTAATTAACTTCCCGAGCCCCTGGAAGCATGAAAAACACTTTAAACATGCTAATTTTAGCTCTAACACTGATGATCCACCTACAAATGTGAACTGACGTTCAAAAATAAAACATTTGAAAACTGACCATTTTCCACATTTCTGAAGCATGACGTAATGGGGGGGTGTTATCTCTTTTGTCGAAAATCAGCCGTTTTTGCTCGAACATTAAATGCCTCCAAATGGTATTTAATTAACTTCCCGGGGTGAAGAAACCCTTTTTGAGAACTCAGAGTGAGTAAATTGGCCATTTTCATGCACTTTTAACCATTCCATAAATCTTGTGTTTTGGGCCCCTGGAAGCATGAAAATCACTTTAAACATGCTAATTTTAGCTCTAACACTGATGATCCACCTACAAATGTGAACTGACGTTCAAAAATAAAACATTTGAAAACGGACCATTTTCCACATTTCTGAAGCATGACGTAATGGGGGGTGTTATCTCTTTTGTCGAAAATCAGCCGTTTTTGCTCGAACATTAAATGCCTCCAAATGGTATTTAATTAACTTCCCGAGCCCCTGGAAGCATGAAAATCACTTTAAACATGCTAATTTTAGCTCTAACACTGATGATCCACCTACAAATGTGAACTGACGTTCAAAAATAAAACATTTGAAAACGGACCATTTTCCACATTTCTGAAGCATGACGTGATGGGGGGGTGTTATCTCTTTTGTCGAAAATCAGCCGTTTTTGCTCGAACATTAAATGCCTCCAAATGGTATTTAATTAACTTCCCGGGGTGAAGAAACCCTTTTTGAGAACTCAGAGTGAGTAAATTGGCCATTTTCATGCACTTTTAACCATTCCATAAATCTTGTGTTTTGGGCCCCTGGAAGCATGAAAATCACTTTAAACATGCTAATTTTAGCTCTAACACTGATGATCCACCTACAAATGTGAACTGACGTTCAAAAATAAAACATTTGAAAACGGACCATTTTCCACATTTCTGAAGCATGACGTAATGGTGGGGTGTTATCTCTTTTGTCGAAAATCAGCCGTTTTTGCTCGAACATTAAATGCCTCCAAATGGTATTTATTTCACTTCCCGAGCCCCTGGAAGCATGAAAATCACTTTAAACATGCTAATTTTAGCTCTAACACTGATGATCCACCTACAAATGTGAACTGACGTTCAAAAATAAAACATTTGAAAACGGACCATTTTCCACATTTCTGAAGCATGACGTAATGGGGGGGTGTTATCTCTTTTGTTGAAAATCAGCCGTTTTTGCTCGAACATTAAATGCCTCCAAATGGTATTTAATTAACTTCCCGAGCCCCTGGAAGCATGAAAATCACTTTAAACATGCTAATTTTAGCTCTAACACTGATGATCCACCTACAAATGTGAACTGACGTTCAAAAATAAAACATTTGAAAACGGACCATTTTCCACATTTCTGAAGCATGACGTGATGGGGGGGTGTTATCTCTTTTGTCGAAAATCAGCCGTTTTTGCTCGAACATTAAATGCCTCCAAATGGTATTTAATTAACTTCCCGGGGTGAAGAAACCCTTTTTGAGAACTCAGAGTGAGTAAATTGGCCATTTTCATGCACTTTTAACCATTCCATAAATCTTGTGTTTTGGGCCCCTGGAAGCATGAAAATCACTTTAAACATGCTAATTTTAGCTCTAACACTGATGATCCACCTACAAATGTGAACTGACGTTCAAAAATAAAACATTTGAAAACGGACCATTTTCCACATTTCTGAAGCATGACGTAATGGTGGGGTGTTATCTCTTTTGTCGAAAATCAGCCGTTTTTGCTCGAACATTAAATGCCTCCAAATGGTATTTATTTCACTTCCCGAGCCCCTGGAAGCATGAAAATCACTTTAAACATGCTAATTTTAGCTCTAACACTGATGATCCACCTACAAATGTGAACTGACGTTCAAAAATAAAACATTTGAAAACGGACCATTTTCCACATTTCTGAAGCATGACGTAATGGGGGGGTGTTATCTCTTTTGTCGAAAATCAGCCGTTTTTGCTCGAACATTAAATGCCTCCAAATGGTATTTAATTAACTTCCCGAGCCCCTGGAAGCATGAAAATCACTTTAAACATGCTAATTTTAGCTCTAACACTGATGATCCACCTACAAATGTGAACTGACGTTCAAAAATAAAACATTTGAAAACGGACCATTTTCCACATTTCTGAAGCATGACGTAATGGTGGGGTGTTATCTCTTTTGTCGAAAATCAGCCGTTTTTGCTCGAACATTAAATGCCTCCAAATGGTATTTATTTCACTTCCCGAGCCCCTGGAAGCATGAAAATCACTTTAAACATGCTAATTTTAGCTCTAACACTGATGATCCACCTACAAATGTGAACTGACGTTCAAAAATAAAACATTTGAAAACGGACCATTTTCCACATTTCTGAAGCATGACGTAATGGGGGGGTGTTATCTCTTTTGTTGAAAATCAGCCGTTTTTGCTCGAACATTAAATGCCTCCAAATGGTATTTAATTAACTTCCCGAGCCCCTGGAAGCATGAAAATCACTTTAAACATGCTAATTTTAGCTCTAACACTGATGATCCACCTACAAATGTGAACTGACGTTCAAAAATAAAACATTTGAAAACGGACCATTTTCCACATTTCTGAAGCATGACGTGATGGGGGGGTGTTATCTCTTTTGTCGAAAATCAGCCGTTTTTGCTCGAACATTAAATGCCTCCAAATGGTATTTAATTAACTTCCCGGGGTGAAGAAACCCTTTTTGAGAACTCAGAGTGAGTAAATTGGCCATTTTCATGCACTTTTAACCATTCCATAAATCTTGTGTTTTGGGCCCCTGGAAGCATGAAAATCACTTTAAACATGCTAATTTTAGCTCTAACACTGATGATCCACCTACAAATGTGAACTGACGTTCAAAAATAAAACATTTGAAAACGGACCATTTTCCACATTTCTGAAGCATGACGTAATGGTGGGGTGTTATCTCTTTTGTCGAAAATCAGCCGTTTTTGCTCGAACATTAAATGCCTCCAAATGGTATTTATTTCACTTCCCGAGCCCCTGGAAGCATGAAAATCACTTTAAACATGCTAATTTTAGCTCTAACACTGATGATCCACCTACAAATGTGAACTGACGTTCAAAAATAAAACATTTGAAAACGGACCATTTTCCACATTTCTGAAGCATGACGTAATGGGGGGGTGTTATCTCTTTTGTCGAAAATCAGCCGTTTTTGCTCGAACATTAAATGCCTCCAAATGGTATTTAATTAACTTCCCGAGCCCCTGGAAGCATGAAAATCACTTTAAACATGCTAATTTTAGCTCTAACACTGATGATCCACCTACAAATGTGAACTGACGTTCAAAAATAAAACATTTGAAAACGGACCATTTTCCACATTTCTGAAGCATGACGTAATGGGGGGGTGTTATCTCTTTTGTCGAAAATCAGCCGTTTTTGCTCGAACATTAAATGCCTCCAAATGGTATTTATTTCACTTCCCGGGGTGAAGAAACCCTTTTTGAGAACTCAGAGTGAGTAAATTGGCCATTTTCATGCACTTTTAACCATTCCATTAATCTTGTGTTTTGGGCCCCTGGAAGCATGAAAATCACTTTAAACATGCTAATTTTAGCTCTAACACTGATGATCCACCTACAAATGTGAACTGACGTTCAAAAATAAAACATTTGAAAACGGACCATTTTCCACATTTCTGAAGCATGACGTAATGGGGGGGTGTTATCTCTTTTGTCGAAAATCAGCCGTTTTTGCTCGAACATTAAATGCCTCCAAATGGTATTTAATTAACTTCCCGAGCCCCTGGAAGCATGAAAAACACTTTAAACATGCTAATTTTAGCTCTAACACTGATGATCCACCTACAAATGTGAACTGACGTTCAAAAATAAAACATTTGAAAACTGACCATTTTCCACATTTCTGAAGCATGACGTAATGGGGGGGTGTTATCTCTTTTGTCGAAAATCAGCCGTTTTTGCTCGAACATTAAATGCCTCCAAATGGTATTTAATTAACTTCCCGGGGTGAAGAAACCCTTTTTGAGAACTCAGAGTGAGTAAATTGGCCATTTTCATGCACTTTTAACCATTCCATAAATCTTGTGTTTTGGGCCCCTGGAAGCATGAAAATCACTTTAAACATGCTAATTTTAGCTCTAACACTGATGATCCACCTACAAATGTGAACTGACGTTCAAAAATAAAACATTTGAAAACGGACCATTTTCCACATTTCTGAAGCATGACGTAATGGGGGGGTGTTATCTCTTTTGTCGAAAATCAGCCGTTTTTGCTCGAACATTAAATGCCTCCAAATGGTATTTATTTCACTTCCCGAGCCCCTGGAAGCATGAAAATCACTTTAAACATGCTAATTTTAGCTCTAACACTGATGATCCACCTACAAATGTGAACTGACGTTCAAAAATAAAACATTTGAAAACGGACCATTTTCCACATTTCTGAAGCATGACGTAATGGGGGGGTGTTATCTCTTTTGTCGAAAATCAGCCGTTTTTGCTCGAACATTAAATGCCTCCAAATGGTATTTATTTCACTTCCCGAGCCCCTGGAAGCATGAAAATCACTTTAAACATGCTAATTTTAGCTCTAACACTGATGATCCACCTACAAATGTGAACTGACGTTCAAAAATAAAACATTTGAAAACGGACCATTTTCCACATTTCTGAAGCATGACGTAATGGGGGGGTGTTATCTCTTTTGTCGAAAATCAGCCGTTTTTGCTCGAACATTAAATGCCTCCAAATGGTATTTAATTAACTTCCCGAGCCCCTGGAAGCATGAAAATCACTTTAAACATGCTAATTTTAGCTCTAACACTGATGATCCACCTACAAATGTGAACTGACGTTCAAAAATAAAACATTTGAAAACGGACCTTTTTCCACATTTCTGAAGCATGACGTAATGGGGGGGTGTTATCTCTTTTGTCGAAAATCAGCCGTTTTTGCTCGAACATTAAATGCCTCCAAATGGTATTTAATTAACTTCCCGAGCCCCTGGAAGCATGAAAATCACTTTAAACATGCTAATTTTAGCTCTAACACTGATGATCCACCTACAAATGTGAACTGACGTTCAAAAATAAAACATTTGAAAACGGACCATTTTCCACATTTCTGAAGCATGACGTAATGGGGGGGGTGTTATCTCTTTTGTCGAAAATCAGCCGTTTTTGCTCGAACATTAAATGCCTCCAAATGGTATTTATTTCACTTCCCGGGGTGAAGAAACCCTTTTTGAGAACTCAGAGTGAGTAAATTGGCCATTTTCATGCACTTTTAACCATTCCATTAATCATGTGTTTTGGGCCCCTGGAAGCATGAAAATCACTTTAAACATGCTAATTTTAGCTCTAACACTGATGATCCACCTACAAATGTGAACTGACGTTCAAAAATAAAACATTTGAAAACGGACCATTTTCCACATTTCTGAAGCATGACGTAATGGGCGGGTGTTATCTCTTTTGTCGAAAATCAGCCGTTTTTGCTCGAACATTAAATGCCTCCAAATGGTATTTAATTAACTTCCCGAGCCCCTGGAAGCATGAAAAACACTTTAAACATGCTAATTTTAGCTCTAACACTGATGATCCACCTACAAATGTGAACTGACGTTCAAAAATAAAACATTTGAAAACTGACCATTTTCCACATTTCTGAAGCATGACGTAATGGGGGGGTGTTATCTCTTTTGTCGAAAATCAGCCGTTTTTGCTCGAACATTAAATGCCTCCAAATGGTATTTAATTAACTTCCCGGGGTGAAGAAACCCTTTTTGAGAACTCAGAGTGAGTAAATTGGCCATTTTCATGCACTTTTAACCATTCCATAAATCTTGTGATTTGGGCCCCTGGAAGCATGAAAATCACTTTAAACATGCTAATTTTAGCTCTAACACTGATGATCCACCTACAAATGTGAACTGACGTTCAAAAATAAAACATTTGAAAACGGACCATTTTCCACATTTCTGAAGCATGACGTAATGGGGGGTGTTATCTCTTTTGTCGAAAATCAGCCGTTTTTGCTCGAACATTAAATGCCTCCAAATGGTATTTAATTAACTTCCCGAGCCCCTGGAAGCATGAAAATCACTTTAAACATGCTAATTTTAGCTCTAACACTGATGATCCACCTACAAATGTGAACTGACGTTCAAAAATAAAACATTTGAAAACGGACCATTTTCCACATTTCTGAAGCATGACGTAATGGGGGGGTGTTATCTCTTTTGTCGAAAATCAGCCGTTTTTGCTCGAACATTAAATGCCTCCAAATGGTATTTATTTCACTTCCCGAGCCCCTGGAAGCATGAAAATCACTTTAAACATGCTAATTTTAGCTCTAACACTGATGATCCACCTACAAATGTGAACTGACGTTCAAAAATAAAACATTTGAAAACGGACCATTTTCCACATTTCTGAAGCATGACGTAATGGGGGGGTGTTATCTCTTTTGTCGAAAATCAGCCGTTTTTGCTCGAACATTAAATGCCTCCAAATGGTATTTATTTCACTTCCCGGGGTGAAGAAACCCTTTTTGAGAACTCAGAGTGAGTAAATTGGCCATTTTCATGCACTTTTAACCATTCCATTAATCTTGTGTTTTGGGCCCCTGGAAGCATGAAAATCACTTTAAACATGCTAATTTTAGCTCTAACACTGATGATCCACCTACAAATGTGAACTGACGTTCAAAAATAAAACATTTGAAAACGGACCATTTTCCACATTTCTGAAGCATGACGTAATGGGGGGGTGTTATCTCTTTTGTCGAAAATCAGCCGTTTTTGCTCGAACATTAAATGCCTCCAAATGGTATTTATTTCACTTCCCGAGCCCCTGGAAGCATGAAAATCACTTTAAACATGCTAATTTTAGCTCTAACACTGATGATCCACCTACAAATGTGAACTGACGTTCAAAAATAAAACATTTGAAAACGGACCATTTTCCACATTTCTGAAGCATGACGTAATGGGGGGGTGTTATCTCTATTGTCGAAAATCAGCCGTTTTTGCTCGAACATTAAATGCCTCCAAATGGTATTTAATTAACTTCCCGGGGTGAAGAAACCCTTTTTGAGAACTCAGAGTGAGTAAATTGGCCATTTTCATGCACTTTTAACCATTCCATAAATCTTGTGTTTTGGGCCCCTGGAAGCATGAAAATCACTTTAAACATGCTAATTTTAGCTCTAACACTGATGATCCACCTACAAATGTGAACTGACGTTCAAAAATAAAACATTTGAAAACGGACCATTTTCCACATTTCTGAAGCATGACGTAATGGGGGGGTGTTATCTCTTTTGTCGAAAATCAGCCGTTTTTGCTCGAACATTAAATGCCTCCAAATGGTATTTATTTCACTTCCCGAGCCCCTGGAAGCATGAAAATCACTTTAAACATGCCAATTTTAGCTCTAACACTGATGATCCACCTACAAATGTGAACTGACGTTCAAAAATAAAACATTTGAAAACGGACCATTTTCCACATTTCTGAAGCATGACGTAATGGGGGGGTGTTATCTCTTTTGTCGAAAATCAGCCGTTTTTGCTCGAACATTAAATGCCTCCAAATGGTATTTAATTAACTTCCCGAGCCCCTGGAAGCATGAAAATCACTTTAAACATGCTAATTTTAGCTCTAACACTGATGATCCACCTACAAATGTGAACTGACGTTCAAAAATAAAACATTTGAAAACGGACCTTTTTCCACATTTCTGAAGCATGACGTAATGGGGGGGTGTTATCTCTTTTGTCGAAAATCAGCCGTTTTTGCTCGAACATTAAATGCCTCCAAATGGTATTTAATTAACTTCCCGAGCCCCTGGAAGCATGAAAATCACTTTAAACATGCTAATTTTAGCTCTAACACTGATGATCCACCTACAAATGTGAACTGACGTTCAAAAATAAAACATTTGAAAACGGACCATTTTCCACATTTCTGAAGCATGACGTAATGGGGGGGTGTTATCTCTTTTGTCGAAAATCAGCCGTTTTTGCTCGAACATTAAATGCCTCCAAATGGTATTTATTTCACTTCCCGGGGTGAAGAAACCCTTTTCGAGAACTCAGAGTGAGTAAATTGGCCATTTTCATGCACTTTTAACCATTCCATAAATCTTGTGTTTTGGGCCCCTGGAAGCATGAAAATCACTTTAAACATGCTAATTTTAGCTCTAACACTGATGATCCACCTACAAATGTGAACTGACGTTCAAAAATAAAACATTTGAAAACGGACCATTTTCCACATTTCTGAAGCATGACGTAATTTGGGGTGTTATCTCTTTTGTCGAAAATCAGCCGTTTTTGCTCGAACATTAAATGCCTCCAAATGGTATTTAATTAACTTCCCGAGCCCCTGGAAGCATGAAAATCACTTTAAACATGCTAATTTTAGCTCTAACACTGATGATCCACCTACAAATGTGAACTGACGTTCAAAAATAAAACATTTGAAAACGGACCATTTTCCACATTTCTGAAGCATGACGTGATGGGGGGGTGTTATCTCTTTTGTCGAAAATCAGCCGTTTTTGCTCGAACATTAAATGCCTCCAAATGGTATTTAATTAACTTCCCGGGGTGAAGAAACCCTTTTTGAGAACTCAGAGTGAGTAAATTGGCCATTTTCATGCACTTTTAACCATTCCATAAATCTTGTGTTTTGGGCCCCTGGAAGCATGAAAATCACTTTAAACATGCTAATTTTAGCTCTAACACTGATGATCCACCTACAAATGTGAACTGACGTTCAAAAATAAAACATTTGAAAACGGACCATTTTCCACATTTCTGAAGCATGACGTAATGGGGGGGTGTTATCTCTTTTGTCGAAAATCAGCCGTTTTTGCTCGAACATTAAATGCCTCCAAATGGTATTTATTTCACTTCCCGAGCCCCTGGAAGCATGAAAATCACTTTAAACATGCTAATTTTAGCTCTAACACTGATGATCCACCTACAAATGTGAACTGACGTTCAAAAATAAAACATTTGAAAACGGACCATTTTCCACATTTCTGAAGCATGACGTAATGGGGGGGTGTTATCTCTTTTGTTGAAAATCAGCCGTTTTTGCTCGAACATTAAATGCCTCCAAATGGTATTTAATTAACTTCCCGAGCCCCTGGAAGCATGAAAATCACTTTAAACATGCTAATTTTAGCTCTAACACTGATGATCCACCTACAAATGTGAACTGACGTTCAAAAATAAAACATTTGAAAACGGACCATTTTCCACATTTCTGAAGCATGACGTGATGGGGGGGTGTTATCTCTTTTGTCGAAAATCAGCCGTTTTTGCTCGAACATTAAATGCCTCCAAATGGTATTTAATTAACTTCCCGGGGTGAAGAAACCCTTTTTGAGAACTCAGAGTGAGTAAATTGGCCATTTTCATGCACTTTTAACCATTCCATAAATCTTGTGTTTTGGGCCCCTGGAAGCATGAAAATCACTTTAAACATGCTAATTTTAGCTCTAACACTGATGATCCACCTACAAATGTGAACTGACGTTCAAAAATAAAACATTTGAAAACGGACCATTTTCCACATTTCTGAAGCATGACGTAATGGTGGGGTGTTATCTCTTTTGTCGAAAATCAGCCGTTTTTGCTCGAACATTAAATGCCTCCAAATGGTATTTATTTCACTTCCCGAGCCCCTGGAAGCATGAAAATCACTTTAAACATGCTAATTTTAGCTCTAACACTGATGATCCACCTACAAATGTGAACTGACGTTCAAAAATAAAACATTTGAAAACGGACCATTTTCCACATTTCTGAAGCATGACGTAATGGGGGGGTGTTATCTCTTTTGTCGAAAATCAGCCGTTTTTGCTCGAACATTAAATGCCTCCAAATGGTATTTAATTAACTTCCCGAGCCCCTGGAAGCATGAAAATCACTTTAAACATGCTAATTTTAGCTCTAACACTGATGATCCACCTACAAATGTGAACTGACGTTCAAAAATAAAACATTTGAAAACGGACCATTTTCCACATTTCTGAAGCATGACGTAATGGGGGGGTGTTATCTCTTTTGTCGAAAATCAGCCGTTTTTGCTCGAACATTAAATGCCTCCAAATGGTATTTATTTCACTTCCCGGGGTGAAGAAACCCTTTTTGAGAACTCAGAGTGAGTAAATTGGCCATTTTCATGCACTTTTAACCATTCCATTAATCTTGTGTTTTGGGCCCCTGGAAGCATGAAAATCACTTTAAACATGCTAATTTTAGCTCTAACACTGATGATCCACCTACAAATGTGAACTGACGTTCAAAAATAAAACATTTGAAAACGGACCATTTTCCACATTTCTGAAGCATGACGTAATGGGGGGGTGTTATCTCTTTTGTCGAAAATCAGCCGTTTTTGCTCGAACATTAAATGCCTCCAAATGGTATTTAATTAACTTCCCGAGCCCCTGGAAGCATGAAAATCACTTTAAACATGCTAATTTTAGCTCTAACACTGATGATCCACCTACAAATGTGAACTGACGTTAAAAAATAAAACATTTGAAAACGGACCATTTTCCACATTTCTGAAGCATGACGTAATGGGGGGGTGTTATCTCTTTTGTCGAAAATCAGCCGTTTTTGCTCGAACATTGAATGCCTCCAAATGGTATTTAATTAACTTCCCGGGGTGAAGAAACCCTTTTTGAGAACTCAGAGTGAGTAAATTGGCCATTTTCATGCACTTTTAACCATTCCATAAATCTTGTGTTTTGGGCCCCTGGAAGCATGAAAATCACTTTAAACATGCTAATTTTAGCTCTAACACTGATGATCCACCTACAAATGTGAACTGACGTTCAAAAATAAAACATTTGAAAACGGACCATTTTCCACATTTCTGAAGCATGACGTAATGGGGGGGTGTTATCTCTTTTGTCGAAAATCAGCCGTTTTTGCTCGAACATTAAATGCCTCCAAATGGTATTTATTTCACTTCCCGAGCCCCTGGAAGCATGAAAATCACTTTAAACATGCTAATTTTAGCTCTAACACTGATGATCCACCTACAAATGTGAACTGACGTTCAAAAATAAAACATTTGAAAACGGACCATTTTCCACATTTCTGAAGCATGACGTAATGGGGGGGTGTTATCTCTTTTGTCGAAAATCAGCCGTTTTTGCTCGAACATTAAATGCCTCCAAATGGTATTTATTTCACTTCCCGAGCCCCTGGAAGCATGAAAATCACTTTAAACATGCTAATTTTAGCTCTAACACTGATGATCCACCTACAAATGTGAACTGACGTTCAAAAATAAAACATTTGAAAACGGACCATTTTCCACATTTCTGAAGCATGACGTAATGGGGGGGTGTTATCTCTTTTGTCGAAAATCAGCCGTTTTTGCTCGAACATTAAATGCCTCCAAATGGTATTTAATTAACTTCCCGAGCCCCTGGAAGCATGAAAATCACTTTAAACATGCTAATTTTAGCTCTAACACTGATGATCCACCTACAAATGTGAACTGACGTTCAAAAATAAAACATTTGAAAACGGACCTTTTTCCACATTTCTGAAGCATGACGTAATGGGGGGGTGTTATCTCTTTTGTCGAAAATCAGCCGTTTTTGCTCGAACATTAAATGCCTCCAAATGGTATTTAATTAACTTCCCGAGCCCCTGGAAGCATGAAAATCACTTTAAACATGCTAATTTTAGCTCTAACACTGATGATCCACCTACAAATGTGAACTGACGTTCAAAAATAAAACATTTGAAAACGGACCATTTTCCACATTTCTGAAGCATGACGTAATGGGGGGGGTGTTATCTCTTTTGTCGAAAATCAGCCGTTTTTGCTCGAACATTAAATGCCTCCAAATGGTATTTATTTCACTTCCCGGGGTGAAGAAACCCTTTTTGAGAACTCAGAGTGAGTAAATTGGCCATTTTCATGCACTTTTAACCATTCCATTAATCATGTGTTTTGGGCCCCTGGAAGCATGAAAATCACTTTAAACATGCTAATTTTAGCTCTAACACTGATGATCCACCTACAAATGTGAACTGACGTTCAAAAATAAAACATTTGAAAACGGACCATTTTCCACATTTCTGAAGCATGACGTAATGGGCGGGTGTTATCTCTTTTGTCGAAAATCAGCCGTTTTTGCTCGAACATTAAATGCCTCCAAATGGTATTTAATTAACTTCCCGAGCCCCTGGAAGCATGAAAAACACTTTAAACATGCTAATTTTAGCTCTAACACTGATGATCCACCTACAAATGTGAACTGACGTTCAAAAATAAAACATTTGAAAACTGACCATTTTCCACATTTCTGAAGCATGACGTAATGGGGGGGTGTTATCTCTTTTGTCGAAAATCAGCCGTTTTTGCTCGAACATTAAATGCCTCCAAATGGTATTTAATTAACTTCCCGGGGTGAAGAAACCCTTTTTGAGAACTCAGAGTGAGTAAATTGGCCATTTTCATGCACTTTTAACCATTCCATAAATCTTGTGATTTGGGCCCCTGGAAGCATGAAAATCACTTTAAACATGCTAATTTTAGCTCTAACACTGATGATCCACCTACAAATGTGAACTGACGTTCAAAAATAAAACATTTGAAAACGGACCATTTTCCACATTTCTGAAGCATGACGTAATGGGGGGTGTTATCTCTTTTGTCGAAAATCAGCCGTTTTTGCTCGAACATTAAATGCCTCCAAATGGTATTTAATTAACTTCCCGAGCCCCTGGAAGCATGAAAATCACTTTAAACATGCTAATTTTAGCTCTAACACTGATGATCCACCTACAAATGTGAACTGACGTTCAAAAATAAAACATTTGAAAACGGACCATTTTCCACATTTCTGAAGCATGACGTAATGGGGGGGTGTTATCTCTTTTGTCGAAAATCAGCCGTTTTTGCTCGAACATTAAATGCCTCCAAATGGTATTTATTTCACTTCCCGAGCCCCTGGAAGCATGAAAATCACTTTAAACATGCTAATTTTAGCTCTAACACTGATGATCCACCTACAAATGTGAACTGACGTTCAAAAATAAAACATTTGAAAACGGACCATTTTCCACATTTCTGAAGCATGACGTAATGGGGGGGTGTTATCTCTTTTGTCGAAAATCAGCCGTTTTTGCTCGAACATTAAATGCCTCCAAATGGTATTTATTTCACTTCCCGGGGTGAAGAAACCCTTTTTGAGAACTCAGAGTGAGTAAATTGGCCATTTTCATGCACTTTTAACCATTCCATTAATCTTGTGTTTTGGGCCCCTGGAAGCATGAAAATCACTTTAAACATGCTAATTTTAGCTCTAACACTGATGATCCACCTACAAATGTGAACTGACGTTCAAAAATAAAACATTTGAAAACGGACCATTTTCCACATTTCTGAAGCATGACGTAATGGGGGGGTGTTATCTCTTTTGTCGAAAATCAGCCGTTTTTGCTCGAACATTAAATGCCTCCAAATGGTATTTATTTCACTTCCCGAGCCCCTGGAAGCATGAAAATCACTTTAAACATGCTAATTTTAGCTCTAACACTGATGATCCACCTACAAATGTGAACTGACGTTCAAAAATAAAACATTTGAAAACGGACCATTTTCCACATTTCTGAAGCATGACGTAATGGGGGGGTGTTATCTCTATTGTCGAAAATCAGCCGTTTTTGCTCGAACATTAAATGCCTCCAAATGGTATTTAATTAACTTCCCGGGGTGAAGAAACCCTTTTTGAGAACTCAGAGTGAGTAAATTGGCCATTTTCATGCACTTTTAACCATTCCAT
Organism: Lissotriton vulgaris; assembly: GCF_964263255.1. NCBI lineage: Eukaryota > Metazoa > Chordata > Amphibia > Caudata > Salamandridae > Lissotriton > Lissotriton vulgaris. Next base: position 6,605 of record NW_028242095.1, on the reverse strand, counting down.
AAATCTTGTGTTTTGGGCCCCTGGAAGCATGAAAATCACTTTAAACATGCTAATTTTAGCTCTAACACTGATGATCCACCTACAAATGTGAACTGACGTTCAAAAATAAAACATTTGAAAACGGACCATTTTCCACATTTCTGAAGCATGACGTAATGGGGGGGTGTTATCTCTTTTGTCGAAAATCAGCCGTTTTTGCTCGAACATTAAATGCCTCCAAATGGTATTTATTTCACTTCCCGAGCCCCTGGAAGCATGAAAATCACTTTAAACATGCCAATTTTAGCTCTAACACTGATGATCCACCTACAAATGTGAACTGACGTTCAAAAATAAAACATTTGAAAACGGACCATTTTCCACATTTCTGAAGCATGACGTAATGGGGGGGTGTTATCTCTTTTGTCGAAAATCAGCCGTTTTTGCTCGAACATTAAATGCCTCCAAATGGTATTTAATTAACTTCCCGAGCCCCTGGAAGCATGAAAATCACTTTAAACATGCTAATTTTAGCTCTAACACTGATGATCCACCTACAAATGTGAACTGACGTTCAAAAATAAAACATTTGAAAACGGACCTTTTTCCACATTTCTGAAGCATGACGTAATGGGGGGGTGTTATCTCTTTTGTCGAAAATCAGCCGTTTTTGCTCGAACATTAAATGCCTCCAAATGGTATTTAATTAACTTCCCGAGCCCCTGGAAGCATGAAAATCACTTTAAACATGCTAATTTTAGCTCTAACACTGATGATCCACCTACAAATGTGAACTGACGTTCAAAAATAAAACATTTGAAAACGGACCATTTTCCACATTTCTGAAGCATGACGTAATGGGGGGGTGTTATCTCTTTTGTCGAAAATCAGCCGTTTTTGCTCGAACATTAAATGCCTCCAAATGGTATTTATTTCACTTCCCGGGGTGAAGAAACCCTTTTCGAGAACTCAGAGTGAGTAAATTGGCCATTTTCATGCACTTTTAACCATTCCATAAATCTTGTGTTTTGGGCCCCTGGAAGCATGAAAATCACTTTAAACATGCTAATTTTAGCTCTAACACTGATGATCCACCTACAAATGTGAACTGACGTTCAAAAATAAAACATTTGAAAACGGACCATTTTCCACATTTCTGAAGCATGACGTAATTTGGGGTGTTATCTCTTTTGTCGAAAATCAGCCGTTTTTGCTCGAACATTAAATGCCTCCAAATGGTATTTAATTAACTTCCCGAGCCCCTGGAAGCATGAAAATCACTTTAAACATGCTAATTTTAGCTCTAACACTGATGATCCACCTACAAATGTGAACTGACGTTCAAAAATAAAACATTTGAAAACGGACCATTTTCCACATTTCTGAAGCATGACGTGATGGGGGGGTGTTATCTCTTTTGTCGAAAATCAGCCGTTTTTGCTCGAACATTAAATGCCTCCAAATGGTATTTAATTAACTTCCCGGGGTGAAGAAACCCTTTTTGAGAACTCAGAGTGAGTAAATTGGCCATTTTCATGCACTTTTAACCATTCCATAAATCTTGTGTTTTGGGCCCCTGGAAGCATGAAAATCACTTTAAACATGCTAATTTTAGCTCTAACACTGATGATCCACCTACAAATGTGAACTGACGTTCAAAAATAAAACATTTGAAAACGGACCATTTTCCACATTTCTGAAGCATGACGTAATGGGGGGGTGTTATCTCTTTTGTCGAAAATCAGCCGTTTTTGCTCGAACATTAAATGCCTCCAAATGGTATTTATTTCACTTCCCGAGCCCCTGGAAGCATGAAAATCACTTTAAACATGCTAATTTTAGCTCTAACACTGATGATCCACCTACAAATGTGAACTGACGTTCAAAAATAAAACATTTGAAAACGGACCATTTTCCACATTTCTGAAGCATGACGTAATGGGGGGGTGTTATCTCTTTTGTTGAAAATCAGCCGTTTTTGCTCGAACATTAAATGCCTCCAAATGGTATTTAATTAACTTCCCGAGCCCCTGGAAGCATGAAAATCACTTTAAACATGCTAATTTTAGCTCTAACACTGATGATCCACCTACAAATGTGAACTGACGTTCAAAAATAAAACATTTGAAAACGGACCATTTTCCACATTTCTGAAGCATGACGTGATGGGGGGGTGTTATCTCTTTTGTCGAAAATCAGCCGTTTTTGCTCGAACATTAAATGCCTCCAAATGGTATTTAATTAACTTCCCGGGGTGAAGAAACCCTTTTTGAGAACTCAGAGTGAGTAAATTGGCCATTTTCATGCACTTTTAACCATTCCATAAATCTTGTGTTTTGGGCCCCTGGAAGCATGAAAATCACTTTAAACATGCTAATTTTAGCTCTAACACTGATGATCCACCTACAAATGTGAACTGACGTTCAAAAATAAAACATTTGAAAACGGACCATTTTCCACATTTCTGAAGCATGACGTAATGGTGGGGTGTTATCTCTTTTGTCGAAAATCAGCCGTTTTTGCTCGAACATTAAATGCCTCCAAATGGTATTTATTTCACTTCCCGAGCCCCTGGAAGCATGAAAATCACTTTAAACATGCTAATTTTAGCTCTAACACTGATGATCCACCTACAAATGTGAACTGACGTTCAAAAATAAAACATTTGAAAACGGACCATTTTCCACATTTCTGAAGCATGACGTAATGGGGGGGTGTTATCTCTTTTGTCGAAAATCAGCCGTTTTTGCTCGAACATTAAATGCCTCCAAATGGTATTTAATTAACTTCCCGAGCCCCTGGAAGCATGAAAATCACTTTAAACATGCTAATTTTAGCTCTAACACTGATGATCCACCTACAAATGTGAACTGACGTTCAAAAATAAAACATTTGAAAACGGACCATTTTCCACATTTCTGAAGCATGACGTAATGGGGGGGTGTTATCTCTTTTGTCGAAAATCAGCCGTTTTTGCTCGAACATTAAATGCCTCCAAATGGTATTTATTTCACTTCCCGGGGTGAAGAAACCCTTTTTGAGAACTCAGAGTGAGTAAATTGGCCATTTTCATGCACTTTTAACCATTCCATTAATCTTGTGTTTTGGGCCCCTGGAAGCATGAAAATCACTTTAAACATGCTAATTTTAGCTCTAACACTGATGATCCACCTACAAATGTGAACTGACGTTCAAAAATAAAACATTTGAAAACGGACCATTTTCCACATTTCTGAAGCATGACGTAATGGGGGGGTGTTATCTCTTTTGTCGAAAATCAGCCGTTTTTGCTCGAACATTAAATGCCTCCAAATGGTATTTAATTAACTTCCCGAGCCCCTGGAAGCATGAAAATCACTTTAAACATGCTAATTTTAGCTCTAACACTGATGATCCACCTACAAATGTGAACTGACGTTAAAAAATAAAACATTTGAAAACGGACCATTTTCCACATTTCTGAAGCATGACGTAATGGGGGGGTGTTATCTCTTTTGTCGAAAATCAGCCGTTTTTGCTCGAACATTGAATGCCTCCAAATGGTATTTAATTAACTTCCCGGGGTGAAGAAACCCTTTTTGAGAACTCAGAGTGAGTAAATTGGCCATTTTCATGCACTTTTAAACCATTCCATAAATCTTGTGTTTTGGGCCCCTGGAAGCATGAAAATCACTTTAAACATGCTAATTTTAGCTCTAACACTGATGATCCACCTACAAATGTGAACTGATGTTCAAAAATAAAACATTTGAAAACGGACCATTTTCCACATTTCTGAAGCATGACGTAATGGGGGGGTGTTATCTCTTTTGTCGAAAATCAGCCGTTTTTGCTCGAACATTAAATGCCTCCAAATGGTATTTATTTCACTTCCCGAGCCCCTGGAAGCATGAAAATCACTTTAAACATGCTAATTTTAGCTCTAACACTGATGATCCACCTACAAATGTGAACTGACGTTCAAAAATAAAACATTTGAAAACGGACCATTTTCCACATTTCTGAAGCATGACGTAATGGGGGGGTGTTATCTCTTTTGTCGAAAATCAGCCGTTTTTGCTCGAACATTAAATGCCTCCAAATGGTATTTATTTCACTTCCCGAGCCCCTGGAAGCATGAAAATCACTTTAAACATGCTAATTTTAGCTCTAACACTGATGATCCACCTACAAATGTGAACTGACGTTCAAAAATAAAACATTTGAAAACGGACCATTTTCCACATTTCTGAAGCATGACGTAATGGGGGGGTGTTATCTCTTTTGTCGAAAATCAGCCGTTTTTGCTCGAACATTAAATGCCTCCAAATGGTATTTATTTCACTTCCCGAGCCCCTGGAAGCATGAAAATCACTTTAACATGCTAATTTTAGCTCTAACACTGATGATCCACCTACAAATGTGAACTGACGTTCAAAAATAAAACATTTGAAAACGGACCATTTTCCACATTTCTGAAGCATGACGTAATGGGGGGGTGTTATCTCTTTTGTCGAAAATCAGCCGTTTTTGCTCGAACATTAAATGCCTCCAAATGGTATTTAATTAACTTCCCGAGCCCCTGGAAGCATGAAAATCACTTTAAACATGCTAATTTTAGCTCTAACACTGATGATCCACCTACAAATGTGAACTGACGTTCAAAAATAAAACATTTGAAAACGGACCATTTTCCACATTTCTGAAGCATGACGTAATGGGGGGGTGTTATCTCTTTTGTCGAAAATCAGCCGTTTTTGCTCGAACATTAAATGCCTGCAAATGGTATTTGATTAACTTCCCGGGGTGAAGAAACCCTTTTTGAGAACTCAGAGTGAGTAAATTGGCCATTTTCATGCACTTTTAACCATTCCATAAATCTTGTGTTTTGGGCCCCTGGAAGCATGAAAATCACTTTAAACATGCTAATTTTAGCTCTAACACTGATGATCCACCTACAAATGTGAACTGACGTTCAAAAATAAAACATTTGAAAACGGACCATTTTCCACATTTCTGAAGCATGACGTAATGGGGGGGTGTTATCTCTTTTGTCGAAAATCAGCCGTTTTTGCTCGAACATTAAATGCCTCCAAATGGTATTTAATTATCTTCCCGAGCCCCTGGAAGCATGAAAATCACTTTAAACATGCTAATTTTAGCTCTAACACTGATGATCCACCTACAAATGTGAACTGACGTTAAAAAAAAAAACATTTGAAAACGGACCATTTTCCACATTTCTGAAGCATGACGTAATGGGGGGGTGTTATCTCTTTTGTCGAAAATCAGCCGTTTTTGCTCGAACATTAAATGCCTCCAAATGGTATTTTTTTCACTTCCGGGGTGAAGAAACCCTTTTTGAGAACTCAGAGTGAGTAAATTGGCCATTTTCATGCACTTTTAACCATTCCATTAATCTTGTGTTTTGGGCCCCTGGAAGCATGAAAATCACTTTAAACATGCTAATTTTAGCTCTAACACTGATGATCCACCTACAAATGTGAACTGATGTTCAAAATAAAACATTTGAAAACGGACCATTTTCCACATTTCTGAAGCATGACGTAATGGGGGGGTGTTATCTCTTTTGTCGAAAATCAGCCGTTTTTGCTCGAACATTAAATGCCTCCAAATGGTATTTATTTCACTTCCCGAGCCCCTGGAAGCATGAAAATCACTTTAAACATGCTAATTTTAGCTCTAACACTGATGATCCACCTACAAATGTGAACTGACGTTCAAAAATAAAACATTTGAAAACGGACCATTTTCCACATTTCTGAAGCATGACGTAATGGGGGGGTGTTATCTCTTTTGTCGAAAATCAGCCGTTTTTGCTCGAACATTAAATGCCTCCAAATGGTATTTATTTCACTTCCCGAGCCCCTGGAAGCATGAAAATCACTTTAAACATGCTAATTTTAGCTCTAACACTGATGATCCACCTACAAATGTGAACTGACGTTCAAAAATAAAACATTTGAAAACGGACCATTTTCCACATTTCTGAAGCATGACGTAATGGGGGGGTGTTATCTCTTTTGTCGAAAATCAGCCGTTTTTGCTCGAACATTAAATGCCTCCAAATGGTATTTAATTAACTTCCCGAGCCCCTGGAAGCATGAAAATCACTTTAAACATGCTAATTTTAGCTCTAACACTGATGATCCACCTACAAATGTGAACTGACGTTCAAAAATAAAACATTTGAAAACGGACCATTTTCCACATTTCTGAAGCATGACGTAATGGGGGGGTGTTATCTCTTTTGTCGAAAATCAGCCGTTTTTGCTCGAACATTAAATGCCTGCAAATGGTATTTGATTAACTTCCCGGGGTGAAGAAACCCTTTTTGAGAACTCAGAGTGAGTAAATTGGCCATTTTCATGCACTTTTAACCATTCCATAAATCTTGTGTTTTGGGCCCCTGGAAGCATGAAAATCACTTTAAACATGCTAATTTTAGCTCTAACACTGATGATCCACCTACAAATGTGAACTGACGTTCAAAAATAAAACATTTGAAAACGGACCATTTTCCACATTTCTGAAGCATGACGTAATGGGGGGGTGTTATCTCTTTTGTCGAAAATCAGCCGTTTTTGCTCGAACATTAAATGCCTCCAAATGGTATTTAATTATCT